>NC_133661.1:38865682-38971654 GCF_037893015.1 Macrotis lagotis | reverse complement strand
CCTTTGGAATTGTAGTTTGTTATTTAGTTGAACAGAGTTCCTAAGTCATTCAAGGTTGTTTGTCTTTATACTGTTGTTATTGCAACAATTGTTCTCCTGGTTCTCCTCACTTTACTCTATCTCAATTTACATTAATTTTTCTAAGTATCTCTGAATTGATTACCAACATCATTTCTTTCAGCACAATAGTATTCCATTAACTTCATATATCACAACTTGTTAAACCCATTTCCAATTGATGGACACTGCTACAAAGAGAACTGTTCTAAATATTTTTGTATATTTTCCTTCAATCTCATATATATATATATATATATATGTATATATATATATATACATATATATATATATATTACAGGTTCAGCATAGATGCCCACACATCCTAAAGAAATCCTTTCAAGATGAATTTGAATCATTGATGACTAGGCTGTGAGCTGTTCATACAAGTCCATCCATCTATCTATCTATCTATCTATCTATCTATCTATCTATCTATCTATCCATCTACTTATCAATCCAGGAGACATTTAAATAAATGAAGACCATTATTACTTGTTATTACATGCCTTTTTTCCCATGCTTGTGATAAGCTTCCTGAACTCTGTAATCATCAAGTATTTCCTTCTGTTGAGTTGGTCTGTAGCATTCTCTAATAATATGCCTACTGTTTCTGCCTCCTTTACTCAGATGCTCTCTGCCGTGATTCCACACACTAGTATCTAATTTCCTCAAATAACCATCTTCTTAATTCACAATTCTACCTTTCTTCAATTTTACTTTATATTGCTTTTCAAATTGGCATATAAATCCATGTGCCATTCATGGGTCTCTTCCCAAACTTCAGATCTTAAGTATAGAAGACCTAGCTCATTTTTCTTTTTGTCCAAATGTTTGATGTTGTCCATATACATTTAATTCTGTTGGGTTATAATATACTATAATAACAAATATGTGAATTCTATTAACAGTCCTAACTTTTGTAATTATGGAACATGTTTTCCTGTCCATTTGCCAGAGCCCCACCCCTCAGAATGATTGCTAGAAAGACTTCCAAAACAAGTGTGTATAGAAAGTATGACCATCAGGAACATAATTCTCCTTTCTTAGCATTAAAAAACAAACAAAAAAAGCAATCTTTTAACAATAAAGAAAATTAAATCATGGACTTCTGTCTAAATTTTCAATGATACTTTTATTGATTCATAGATCCGTTACTGCCACAGTACTTCTGTAATTTCTTCAGTTATCGTTTTTCCTTTCTCAATATTACTTTTGGAAACCTCACGTTCTCTATGGGCTTCAATCACTCTCATCTAGTAGAAATGGAATCTTGATAGGATGCTAAGATCCTAGTTTCAAGCACTGGGTTCATAAGTATTGAGCATTAGAAATTAAGTATCGGGGCGGCTAGGTGGCATAGTGGATAAAGCACTGGCCTTGGAGTCAGGAGTACCTGGGTTCAAATCCGGTCTCAGACACTTAATAATTACCTAGCTGTGTGGCCTTGGGCAAGCCACTTAACCCCATTTGCCTTGCAAAAAAAAAACCTAAAAAAAAGAAATTAAGTATCACTGAACTTTAATTGCTTTATCTATAAAATAAGGATTCTATGCCTTAACTGTATTAGACCAAGGACCTGGGCTATAGTCAAAATTAATGGTCTTATTGAGCATCTATTATCTGTAAGGCATTGTGTGGGGTGTTTGGGAATACCAACAGGAAAATTTAACACAACCCTTCCTTCAAGGAATTTGCATTCTACTTGAGGGACATGATATTTAAAAGATAAAAGTAGGTATGATGATGGCAAAGGAGAGATTCAGAAAATAAATTTGAAGAAAGTTTGAGGTGTGAGGGAATGCTTTTGACTGGAGACATTAAGGTTTTATGAATGAAGAAGCAGTGTCTGTCTTCCACATTAATCTATCTACATTTCACACCATAGTTCCTATTCTGATCTTATGCCCCTCTTCTCTAGGTCTCTCTATCCAGCCCTTATGTACTCCATTCATAGCTCATTTTCCTATGTTCTCTGCTCTCAGTTATCTCACTTATTCTTCATCCAACTTTCATACATCTTTTCTGGTGGATGATAATGATTGGGATAACTCCCGGAGAGATACCATTGATGATGTTATACAGGGGAAAGAGACAGGATTAGAATCTTGGTACCAATTTCTAGTCTTGGCTCACTGTTTGAATCTGTGTGTTTTGGAGTAAGTTCTCCCCCACCCATGATCCCTGGTCTCCTCCCCCATAACATTGGGAGAGGTGTTGATGTATTTGACCTTCAAGGTCCCTTTCAGTTTTGATATCACACCATAGTTATGGGAGGCAGCTGGGGCTCATTTTGCCTCCATATTCTCTGCTGATCACCACCTGTATCTTTCCCTTTTAGCCACAGCATCTTGCCTTACTATTCCACCCACTGCTGATCCCAACTGTTGTCATTCATGAACTTAACTTAGAGCTGACTTCTCCCCACAGCCCCTTCTCCTGTGCACAGAAGGCTGTGTAAACTAACTAAATACTATATATGAAAATTCATCAGTCAACCAAAGTGCTGAAATTAGATTGCCATCTGGCTTTCCAGTCCATTCAGCATGTGCAATGATGGGGCTGTTTGGTCTCCAGAGACCCCTGTTGCAAGGCAAACAAAGTAGCCAACTTTTGGGGTAGGGATGAGTCCTCCCCTCCTGATCTCTATGACAAGTAGCATACTGACAGTTCTTCCCTAAAAATAAACAAAAGTAAGAACTATTATTTCCAACAAATGGAAGCAAGAAGCTAGGAGATGCAAGAGATGAGCACTGAACATGGAGTCAGGAAGACTGCAGTTCAAATTCTGGTTCAGACACTTCAGATCCTGGTCAGCTCCCTTAACTACTGTTTGTCTCAGTTTTCTTTTCTGTAAAATGGGGATAAATACTAGCCTTGCCTAACTCCCAAGGTTGTTGTGAGGATCAAATGAAATAATATTTGAAGGCACTTTGGAAATCTCAATGCATTGTATAAAATTGAGCAGATTAAGAAACTTCTAACTTGATATATCCAAAATATCACCTCCATTGCTAGAGTGATGTAATTGGAGTTATACCTAAGAAATTCCAGTTCTAAACTCAACAGTGATGTTTGTATGACTTTGACAAAAATGACTTTCTAATTTGGATGCTCACTATTTGGCACCTTAGGGGAGGGAGTGGAGGAGAATACATCTATAATTTTTTTTGGTATAGGGAATGTCAGTAAGGAAGCTCCTTTTATGGATGAGGATAAGAAAACCTTAGTCATATACCTTGATTAGATGCACTGGTTGTTAAAATGATTTCTATAGTTAGAATGTCTAAGAGACCAGAAGTCCCACTACCCAAATTCATTTTTCCCTACTGGTCTTTCATAGTACCTGTACTTGCAGTTCAACCGTTAAAAAGTATCCATATATTTATTTTAAATGTTAGTGATATAAATGCAAAAAATAAAGACAGTCCTCTAAGCAGGCCGCAAAGACACAAAAGGAAGCTGAGAAAGGGGGAAAAGAGGAGAATACCAGGGAAGGTTTGTTCTGCAGGGAAATAGTAGAAAAAAATAAAAAAGTTTCAATATAATGCAACCAGATGAGAAATTAAGAGATCTTCCGTGCTGAGCTCCCCCAATTAGTCTGTTAGGCTACTTTTCAAATCTTATATTGTACTATTCTTTTCCATGAAGTCTGTGCTTCAGCCAAATTGGATGATTTGCTTTTGTGGTGAAATTTGTAATAAGAGGATTTGGGTTTAAATCTGGGCTCTGACACTTTCTGGCTCTATGTAATGTTGGATAAATCAGTTAACCGTTTGAGTCTCAGTTTATACATCTATTAAAATGAAGGGTTTGGACCAATCGATGCCCAAGATGACTCTTTCCTTTTAATTTCATACTTCTATGACATCCTGGACATGGGTGGAGATTTTCTGCTGCTGTGATTTTATGAACATCATTTTCTTATATCTTAATTTCCTTCCTATCTGTTCTGGTCATCCTTTGAAATCCAACTGAAATACTATCTTTTGCAACAGTGATGTCAAACTTGAAGAGAACTGGATATCTGCAAATTGAGTATTAACTTAAAAACCATAAATCAGCACCAATTCTGTTGTATTGTGTTAAATGTTTCTCCATGTTATATTCCTGTTCAGTCCATACTCAGTTGTATTATTATTATTATTTGTTATTTTGTTAGTATTTGTGATTATGGTGAGCAGTGAAGCTCTACAAGGGACTAGATTTAATATCACTCCTTCTCCTTGGGATCCTATCTCCATTTGCTTGCACTTTAATTGTATATTTGGTTTTGTGAGACTAGGATATCTATATCTATATCTATATCTATATCTATATCTATATCTATCTATATCTATATCTATATCTATATCTATATCTATATCTATCTATCTATCTATCTATCTATCTATCTATATATATATGTATGAGGGCAAGAATATTGTGATGGGGAGTTCTGGGAAAAAAGTTTCCAGTTATACTCTGTTTCAGTCTTATAAAATTTCTTTGAAGCTTATCAATGGTTCAAAATAGTTCACATGTCTTGGCTCTAGCTTCCAGAGATATGACAGGAGTTTAAGAATTTCTTTGTCCAACCCAGCTATCTAAGACATCTGATAGATTCCCCAGTGAGGTAGTTGATGGAGAGAAAATGGGGTGCTTGGTTTAGGGAAATTTTATAAATACTTCAGAGGACTCTTTTGCATGGTTAGTTATGTGTGGTTATGATGTCAATGACCTAAATAGCTAAAGTATGTTAGTTATTTTCAGGTATATTGAATAAGAAAAGCCACAAAAGAACATTAACTTTATCTTTGAAGGAAAAAAAAAATCATTGGACACAGATATGACCTGCTGAAGACTTGAAAGCAATGGCAGCATTTCAGAGAAGTTTAATAACAGATACCACACCAATAAGTTACCAACAGGTACATATGTGTATACCTAAAAATACACATATAGATATATAGTGTGTACAAGCATGCATAAATAATACAATGCACATTTATGTGCATATATTATATATAATCTATTAATCTTGATTTTAAAATATTAAAGAATATCCATGGAAATTAATTTAAGAAGCTTCCAAATTAAAAAAAAATGCCATTAAATTGGTAAATAGTATCAGGGTTCTGAAGTTCTGCTTCCCTACTTCTCTGAGGTCTTGGAATTCTGTAGGACTATCTCAAATTATACATATTCCTTTTGGGGAATAGACATGTAAAATAATATTTAAAATATTTCAGAGGAAAAAGATGCAGAACAGGGGCTAGATGATAATGAAATCTGATGTGTTCTGAAGTGTTTGGATTGTTGAACTCAAAGAGTAGTTATAGTTCAGTGAGATAGGTGTTTATCAGTGGATTTGTTAGGTATCTGTTTGACTCTGATAAAGGTATAGATGGTATGCTTATCAAATTTGTGAATACTGGGAGGAATATTAGACATATTGGATGACAATCAGCATCCAGAGGTATCATTGAAAATTACCCTGGACAATTTAGATAAAGATAGATGATTAGGTAAATGATGGGAATCATCATGTATGACAGCATTGTGAATTATCTTCACCTGGTGTCCTTGAACACCAGAGTCTTATCTTACTAAGTGCCATGGGAGTGGAAGTGTATTAGAGATTGGAAAGGTATTTAGGCACTAGTGTTTTGGTGAATAAATGGAGCACTTGGAGACCTTGGTGTATAGGGAGAATCTTGTTTTCCTTGTCTCCCATCTCTCCAATGTTCATCTGGGGAAGATTGAGGGAGTCCTTGCCCAGAACTGGGATTCAACATAAAAGTCCAGAAAGAGACACAACAGATAAAGATAAAATTTAACAAGGATAAAAGCAAAGGTTTATATAAGAAATCTAGTAGTCTTTCAGATAGCAGTTTGTCTATATAAGATCTGAGGGGTTAGGCAGCCTGCAAGTTCAGGGTGAATGAACAGCAACTAAAAAAGTTGAGTTTATTTAAGAGAGTAATAATAAGGATAATGATAATATATATATATATATATATATATATATATATATATATCATCTAATATGTGCCAGTCACTATATACTTTATAAAAATTGTCTCACTTGGTCCTTCTAACAATCCTAGGATAGATGCTATTATCATTCCCATTTTACAGATGAGGAATCAAGCAGATAGAGGTTAAGAAACTTGCTAGCAAGTATCTGAGGCCAGGTTCTTCAATTCAAGTTTTTCTTTTTTCTATTTCTAATTTTTTAGTTGCATGTTTAGTTCATTATTTCCTCTCTCTCTAGTTTATTAATGTAAGCATGTAAAGATATAATATATCTCCTGACAGCTACTTTGACTGTGTCCCATAAGTTTTGGTATATTGTTTCATTATTGTCATTATCTAGGATGAAATAATTAATTCTTTCTATAATTTGTTGTTTGATCGACTCATTCTTTAAAATGAGGTTATTTAGTTTCCAATTAGTTCTGGGTCTATAGCTTCCTGGTCCAATATTTCATGGATTTTTATTGAATTATGATCTCAGAAAGATGTAATCACTATTTATGCCTTTCTGCAATTGATTATTAGGTTTTTATGCCCTAGTATATGGTCAATTTTTGTGTAAGTGCCATGTACTGCAGAAAAAGAAGTATATTCCTTTCTATCCTCATTTTGTTTCCTCCATGAGTCTATCATGTCTAGGTTTTCTAACAATCTATTTACCTCCTTAATTTCCTTCTTGTTTATTTTATGGTTAGATTTATCTAAATCTGAGAACAAGAGGTTGAGGTCTCCCACCAGTAGAGTTTTGCTGTCTGTGTCTTCCTGTAACTCCTTCAACTTCTCCTCTAAGAATTTGGATGCTATGCCATTTGGTGCATACATATTTAGTCTTGAAATTACTTTATTGTCTAAGCTTTTAGGAGGATATAGTTTCCTTCCTTATCTCTTTTAATGCTATCTAATTTTTGCAGCTGCTTTGTCTGAGATAAGGATTGCTATCCCTACTTTTTTCACTTCAGCTGAAGCAAAATATATTGTGCTCCAACCTTTTACCTTTACTCTATATGTATCTCTCTGCTTCCAATGGGTTTCTTGTAAGCAGCATATTGTGGGATTCTGACTTTTAATCCACTCTGCTAGTCACTTATATTTTAAGGGAGAGTTCATCTCATTCACATTCAAAGTTATAATTACTAACTCTTTATTGCCCTCCATGTTATCTTCCCTCCGTATTTTTCCCCTTTTTTCACTTTATCCATATTTCCCAGCATTTTGTTTCTGAATACCACCACCTTCAGTGTAGTTTTTCTTACTCTATACCTAGTGCTCTACATTCTAAGCCACCTGGAAGCCTCTTAAAAGAATAATAGTTTCTAAGAATAAGGGAGTGTTGGCCCCACTTTACTCTGCCCTCATGACATCATATCTGGACTGCTATGGTCAGTTCTGGACCCTACAATTTAAGAATTGTATTAACAAATTGGAGAGCATCCAGAGGAAGGCACCCAGGATGATGACAGGCACTTGGCTCCATGTTCTATGTAAGTGGATTGAAGGAACTGGAGGTGTGTGACCTAAGAAGAGTCATTAGACAGAATTATAGAAGTCTTCAAGGAAATGCAGGACTATCTTATATATAGCATATATAATATAGTATATAGGGCAGTAGGACTAGCTTTACGATAGTGTTTCCGCAGATAGTAAAACCTAGAACAATTTGAGAAAGTTGCATACACTACTAGAGGACTAATGTCAAGAAAATATTGGTAACATTTAGAGTTGATCCAAAGTAGAATGGTTGGCCTGAGTGTGAGCAGGCTTATTCATCTTAGAGATGTGCAAAGAGGGACTGGATGATCACTTGTCAAGGATGCAGGAAGGGGGATGCTTTTGGGGGGATAGGTTAGTTCAGATAGTCATTGAGCTCCTTTCCATAGCTTAATTGCACTCTTCTGGACCTCTGTGAATAAACCCGGCTTTAGGTCACCCATGTTAACTCCTTGCTTCTAGGAGAATAGGCAATTTAAATGGCAGATATCATAGCTGGTTGATGCATTTCAGAATCAGAGCATAACTGAATGACAGCTACAAATGAATTCTGTTTTCTTTAAACAACTCGAATGAATTATGTTGGCAAGGTTTCCAAACCCTGTTGTGGGTGGCATGACGTACTCAGAGCAGTATGGCATTCTTCTTGTCTCCCTTTGTCACAGAGGACAAATTACAAAGACTTCACTAAGCCTCTTAATGAGAAGACAGTACAGCTTGTTAACAGTAATCTGGAAAATAAAAGGATAAATAGCAACTACTCTCTGGAGGAAGAAGGACATGGTGATGTTTCTTTGGTCTGGCAGAGTTTATCAGAGATGCAGAACCACCCTGGAAGGTGGACCACTGGGGCTCCACTTTGGAGATAGCTTCCTAGATTCAGGAATTGGAGAGACAATGTGTTAGAGTGGTTGGAGTGCTAGATATTGAACTCAGGAAAGTCTTCAATCTACCTCAGATGCTAAATAGCTTTTTCATCCTAAGAAAGTCATTTTTTTATGATTTTAAGCTAGTTTCCTCATCGGTAAAATGAGGGCCTTCAATGGCCTCTGAGGACTCTTCTGACTCTGAATCTATTTTTCTATGGTGCTTTCAGTGTGGTCCATATCCAAATTACAAGTCCCTCTATAAGAAACCTGTGGAATAGTCATTGGACCTTCCATGGAAAATCTCTGGTGATGGAGTACTCACTACTTTTCAAAATAATCCACTTCACTTTGGGATGTGTGAAACTATGAGACAGATTTCCTTCTATCAAGATGAAATCTACATCTTGAATTTTCCATGAATTGCTTGGTTTCATATAAATACATAGACTAGTGATCTCAAATTGATTTTTAGATTTCTTGTTTTGTACATAGCTATTTGTATGTTGTCTCCTCCTATAGACTGTGGGCTGCTTGAGGGCAGAGGCTGTTTTTGCCTTTCTTAGTATTCTTAGCATGGTACCTGGGACATGGTAAGAGCTTAATAAATGTTGGTTGACTGCCTAATGATTTAATTTTAATTTTAACATTCCTTAGTTTTCCCATCTATAAAGTGGGGGGGAGAGAAATATGTGACAAAACCTCTTTTACTGATGAACTAAAAGAAGTTTCATCTTTTGGTTAAGAAGATAATTTACTGCTGGAACAAAATGACTTAATAATAGCAGCTTCCATATTCATGATACTTTGTAGTTCATACAAAAGTCATTAGTCCTGTTTTACAGATGAGGAATGTAATTGTTCTAATTCACTCTAGGGGCATAATCTGGGGTCAGAGTTCGGATTAAGCCATTAAATGTTAGATTTGGAAAGGAACCCAGAGGTCATCCAGAACAAGCTCCTCATTTGACAAAGGAATAAACTGGGAATTATAGCAGGATACAGTTTTCTATGGTCAAATGTGCCTGTGCATTTTTGTGTGCATATGTGTGTGTGTGTGTGTGTGTGTGTGTGTGTGTGTATACACAAAGTAAATATAGTTAATCCTTTGTTTCCACATTCTATCAAATCTCAACAGTTTCATTGGTTTAATCCCTCACCTCAGATTGCCACTGTCTGCCACAGCAAGTAGAATTTTTCCCCACCATCAGGACACACACACACACACACACACACACACACACACACACACACACACATACACATACACCTGAGCCTTCATGTGACCCAGTCAAGTATTCTTTTTTCTACTTCCTAAAATACTTCATACAAAGCCCAAGTCATCCCTGTGAACTCTAGGTAAAAGTCTACCTAGTTACCATAGTTACTTTTGACATGTCATGTTCTGATTATAATGTCACCAGGAAGTGAAGGGTTAACTAAATTAATTCATCAGTATAGTGAATTCCTAGTGAGAAATATTTTTTATCTACAGCAATCGTTACTGTCTTCATGAGGCTGTCTGGAACTTTTTGACTCTAAGGTCAACCCCCTTGCCTGGTTTCCCTAATACAAACAGATACACAATTCTCTCTCTCTCTCTCTCTCTCTCTCTCTCTCTCTCTCTCTCTCTCTCTCTCTCTCTCTCTCTTTCTCTCTCTGTATATATATATATATATATATATATATATATATATATATATATATGTATATATATTTACATATGAATAAATTCCCTCTCTCAGTGGAGATTGTCAACTAATATGTAACTCATTGTCTCAGTGTGTTGGCTGGAACAAAAAGCCAGTGATTTGCCCAGGATTACACAAGTACTATGTGTTAGGGACAGGACTTGAGTTAGCTATTTAAAATATCAAATTTAAAGTGATCTTCTTTGCCTTAGCCAATGCTCTTCATGTTCTTGTTTTCTTTCAGCTTCTGCTTCTTCTTTCTCTCCCAAGCAATGTCTTTCTCTATTTTCCTATCTCCATTTCCCCTTAAAAAGACAGTTGCTGCTACATTTGGAAACAAAAGAACTAAAATTCTTCTATTTCTACTTTCTAACTGTGTGCTTGGATAATTCATTTGCTACCTCGGTACCTTAGTCTCCTTATCTTCAAATGCTACCACCACAGATTGGAGCAGTTAATCTCCCAGATTGCAGAAGCTCTAACTTTCTGTTAACTTTCACATGACTGATGGTAGCCCAATGTTATACAAAATCATAATTAAACCAAACCTCATATCTTTGTAGTATTCTCCTACTTGCAATACTGATGACATTGCTCTCCATTCTATTTGAGTTTAAAACCTTTGAGAAAAGAGTGTTTCCAACATCTCCGGTCCCCTGTCTTCTAGTTCCTAGTATTTGGAGAACACAAATACAACTTGAGACAAAAATAGCTCCAAACCAGGTGGACGTCATTGTTTTACCTACTTCTGCCACACCAACTAGCCTTCCGCCCCCTCCATGCACATACCAAAATGGGATGGATAGAGATTACTTAGAATAATTATATTTCTGAATCTTGTTCCACATTGGAAATGATGCAAAAGGGGACAAAGGAACAAAACAGGATGAATTGAGGGACATTACCTAAAGAGCCAAAGGACAATATGTACTTGACCAAAAAATAAATACAACCCAGAATAGCTAGATCAGTAAATCTGTCTTTACCTAATTTCCAGGAAAGAACATAGACCTTTGTTCCCCAAATACAATCATCAGGAACTCCATTTGGCCTGGAACAATGTCAGTCTATAAAAGTCAATTCCTCTTTATCTTCTTGGATTGTTAGGCACTAAAGGTACACTAAATTGCTTTCTTCTGTGTTTTCAAGTAATCACAATATTTAGAACCTGAGAGGGAGGGGAGGGAGGAGACCCCAAGTAACATCTGGTACAATCTGGACCAGAACAGAAATCTATTATACAGTTTTAGTGTAATGTAAACTGTAGACTCTGGGGATTAGGAACCTTCTAGCTCACCCAAGAAGTTTATTCTGTTTTTTTTTTCTCATTTTACTTCTCAGATCATTTTTTACCACCTCATCTCGAGCTCAAATCTGTGAAATCTGAGATAAGATGATTCCTCTGACAGTCACTCACTGTGTGGTGACCTTGAGCAAGTCGCTGACCTCTCAGGACATGAGTTTTCTCATCTGTAAAATGAAGAAGTTGTATTGGACAGTACCTGATTTCCCTCTCATATTTGGATCCATGTCCCTCAACTGTCTCATTCTGGGAATGCTCTGCCTCTTCATTTCTACCTTTTGATTTTCTGGTTTCCTTTAAGGATAAGTTCACAGCTCAGGAAAGAGGATCTTTCCAATCCCATCAACTCCCAGTTGTTAACAGATTCTCTTTTCAGTTTATCTTCCACTGACCTTAGGTTTCTTGTACATACCTAGTTATTTGCAGGCTGTTTCCCTAGAACAATATGAGCCCCTTGAATGAACAGACATTTTTGTCTATTTGTATACTGAACACTAAGCACAATGTCTGACTCATAGTAGATGCTTAATTAATGTATATATATTGATTGACTGATTTTAGTCATTTCTCTTAATTTTGCCCTCTCTGATGGAAAGCAGGAAAAAAGATAGCTTCTCTCTAAGTCTTCTCCAGGATAAATATTCATAAATTTATTCAGTCAAGTCTCATATGGCATGGTCTCTGGTCCCTTGATCACCCTGATCATCAACTTCTGTTCTTTAATTTGCCTTATTTTTATAATTCTTTTAAAGAATTTTACCCCAGATTTTTTGGACATTATTTTAGTTTTACTCCAAACTATCTTAATTGGTGGATAAGGTGTTTTATAAATGACAAAAGGACTTGATTTGCCCAAGACCACAAAGAAAGTTTGAGATTCAAAATATTTCCCGACTGAACCTGGTATCCATTGTAGAGAAGGTATCATGAGAGGCAGCTTGGATGGAGTGACTATTGTATTGACCTAGGAGTAGGGATGGCCTGAGATCAGAATCCTAAGTAACCTTGATTAATTACTTATCTTCTCTCTTCCCCAGTTTTCTCATCTTTAAAATGAGGATTGATGCCTATAGAAACTATCTCATCAGGTTACTCTGAAGCTCAAATGAGATAGCATACATAATGCTGTGCAAACTTTAAAGTACTATTATTAGTAGTATTTTGACTGTGCTAAATTGAAGATAAGGCAAAATATTTAATCTAATTGCATTCAACTCAAAATGAGAGATTATTGTGCAGTGCAAAAATGGCAGATTTTATGGAAGAAGATTTGAATTCAAATTCCTGTTTTTCAACTTATTTTTGTGATTTTAGGAAATCACTTGCATTCATAGGCTTCAGTTTCTCCATAAAAGTTACAAATATATATATGTATACATATAAATAACAAAAATATATCTAAAATTAATAAACAATATATAAAAATATATAAAATGAATAGAATCGTACACTAAATAGTCTCTCAGACCTCTTCCTGCTCTAAAACTTAGGATGTAGATTGTGTTGTTCATATTAACAGAAGGTAGACATCATTATTTTTTTCATATTAGACTACAGCCCAATGTTCTGAACATCTTGACCCTAATATGAAAATTGTCTCCTTTTGTAATATAACTCCACTCTGGTCCAATTCTCATCTTTATCCCAGGAAGGGAAGGGACTGAGTTTTAATGTTAGGTTTCACTAATTGGTCTCATCTCACTTTAGATAGCTAACACAAACAGAACAAGCTGGGAAAACAGAGGATTATGATGTTCCAGAATTGGAAAGGACCCCAGCTATTAGTTATGTTACTTCCATCCCAAACTATTAAATAATTAAGCTTAAATTATGCTTTTTTTCCCATGATCTAGACTCTGCCTAAAGACTTCAAATGACAGCTTGGATGGAGACTAGTATATTGACCTGAGAGTAGGATGGTCCATCAAGTTGGTATGCCTATACTTGGACACCTTTAATTAATAAGATGGAACGCTTTGAATTGTACCCAGATCTACTTTTTTCCCTTCTAGGTTTTTATTATCTCTGTAGGGTATAATAACTATAATAAAACCCTTTAAAAAATTATCTCAAGTTTCTTTGGAACCCTGGGATGCAAGATGCCCAAGGATGGAGGTCCTGAACTAATTTAATGATCAAGCATTCTCTTTCATTTCAATTTATCTTTCCTTTCACTTCCCTGTTCACTTTTTTGTTCTATTTTTTTTAATTTGTTTATTTTTTGTTCCTTGAGGTCACTTCTTCTTTAGCTAATAATAACAAAAGCAAAAATTGCAGTTTGATTATTTTTTTATCCTATTGTTGATGGCATCCTAGGTGTCAAAGAAGATATAGGATTAACATGAAATTCAGAAGACCTGAGTTCAAATTTAGTCTCAGAAACTTAGTAGCTATGGGACCCTCAGCAAGTCCCTGAAGTACTGTCTGGCTCAGTGTCTTCAATTAGGAAATGATGAAAATAATAGCACTGATCTCACAGAATCATTATAAAGATCAAATGCAATAATGTTTGTATGGTGTTTGTCACAGGACCTGGTACATGGTATTTTTTGTTTTTTTAATTTTTTATATTATTACAATAATTTTGTTATAAGAGTAAACATAACCCCCCCACCCAAGAAGATGAGAAACCTCAAGAACAATGAGAAAGAGAAAAAAAAATGTACTTAAGTCTATGTTCAGATTCCAATGACTCTGTCTCTGGGGTGAGTTGCCTTCTTTATCCTAAATTCACCAGAGAAATTACTTCAATATTTTTTCCCCACAGTTGCTATTACTAGCTATATTTCTCCTACATTCTATTCTTCCCCACTCTCATTTATTTTATTCTCTCTCTCTCTCTCTCTCTCTCTCTCTCTCTCTCTCTCTCTCTCTCTCTCTCTCTTTCTCCTTTCATCCTGTCCCTGTCCAAAAGTGTATTGTATTTGAATACACTCTCCCACAATCCTCCCTCTCTTCTGTCACTTATTCCCCCTTCCCTCCCTCTATTCCCCCTTATCCTATTCCTTTCTTCTCATTTTTCTCTAGGGTAAGATAGATTTCTATACCCTATTAAGTGTGTATGTTATTTCCTCTCCAAGCCATTTCTGATGAGAATGAAGGCTCACTCATTCTGCCTTTCCTTCCCCCTTTCCACTCCATTGAAAAAGTTTTATATTGACTCTTATGTGAA
Source organism: Macrotis lagotis (assembly GCF_037893015.1). NCBI lineage: Eukaryota > Metazoa > Chordata > Mammalia > Peramelemorphia > Peramelidae > Macrotis > Macrotis lagotis. Next base: position 38,957,059 of record NC_133661.1, on the reverse strand, counting down.
ATATCTTTGCTCCTTCTTCCTCTCCTTTCTCTTCTTCCTAGTATTTCCATTTATCACTCACTGATTCCATCTTTTTACTATACTATACCATTATATGCCACTCCTTCCTGTGCCCTGTCTATATATGCTCCTTCTAACAGCCCTTATAAATGACAAAGTTCATATGAGTTATTAATAGCTTCTTCCCCTACAGCAATACAAACAGTTCAACATCATTAATTTCCTCATAGTTAGTCCTTGTCCACCCCCTCTATGGTTCACCAGAGTCCTGTAGTGGAAGATCAAACTTTCTGTTCAGCTCTGATTGTTTCAATAGGAAAGTTTGAAAGTCTCCTTTTTCATTGAAGGTCCATCTTTTCCCCTGAAAGAGGATATTTAGGTTTACTGGGTAATTGATTCTGGGTTGTAAACCAAGATCTTTTGCCCTTCTGGAATATCATCTTCCAATCCTTAGGTGTCCTTTATGTAGATGCTGCCAGATCCTGTGTAATCCTGACTATGGAGCCACTGTATTTGAATTGTTTGTTTCTGGCAGCTTTTAGTATTTTCTCTTTGACTTGAGAGTCTTGGAATTTGGCTATAATATTCTTGAAAGTTTTTTTCTTTTAGGATCTCTTCTAGGAGGAGATTGGTGAATTCCCTCAATTTCTAATTTACCCTCTGCTTCTATATCTCACGGCAATTTTGCCTATTATTTCTTGAAAAATTAAATCTAGGCTCTTTTCCTGGTCATGATTGTTATGTGGCCCAATAATTTTTAAATTGTTTCTTCTGGATCTGTTTTCAAATTTGGTTGTTTTTCCAGTGAGGTATTTCACATTTTCTTCTAATTTTTGGCTTTTTTGGAAGTTTTATTTCTTCCTGATTTCTTGCAAAGTCATCAGCTTCTTTTAGTTCCATTCTGCATTTGCAGAAGTTATTTTCTACAGAGAGCTTTATATCTATTTTTCTAGCTGGCCAATTCTGCTTTTTAAGGCATTTTCCTACTCATTTGCCTTTTGTGTGTTGCTTTTTCCACTAGGCCTAAACTGATTTTTAACATATTATTTTCTTCATTTAGTTTTGTATTTCTTTTACCAAGCTGCTGATTTGGTTTTCATGATTTATCCTCTTTGCTCTCATTTCTCCACCCAGTTTTTCCTCCACCTCCCTTAATTGCTTTTCAAAGTCTCTTTTGAGCTCATCCATAGTCTAATCCCATTTTCTATTTCTTTTAGAGGCTTTAGATACAGAAGCTTCGAGTGTGTTGTCTTCTGAATCTTCCATGGGACTAAAGTAATTTTCTATGGTCAGATTCTTCCTTTGTTTGGCTCACCTCCTCTGCCTAAGATTAATTGACCACACTTCCATGACTTTGGGGTTTTTATGGGACACCCCACTGGGACCCTTATTCCTCCATGGTCTTATGCTCTCTTGAGTGTGCTTTGATATGTAGATGAGCGCAGGTGCTTTGCCCTGCCCTGGAGCTGTGAGGAGAATCCCTGCTTGGATATCTTAGTATAGAAGCCCAAACTGCAACCTGGATCTGAGTGTGGGCAAGTAGCAGAATCCTTTCCCAGGGAGAGCAGAGAGATTTATGTAGTCTCCCCCCACCCCCTTACCATATGTGGGCTGTGCTCTGGTGCTGCAGGCTGGTTTTCCCCGATTCTTGCTGCAGGTCCTGTGGCTGGTGCTCTCCACTCCACAGTCATTCTGTGTAGCAGAGTTCTCTCACCACCCCTTCAAACAATTCCTGGCGATTTCTTGGCAGGGTTGGGCTGCATTGTGTCCAGGACTTTTTTCTAACTCCCTGTTCTGATGAAACATACTGCAGAGCTTCTAAGTTATCATGGGCTGAGAAAAGGTATCACCCAGTCTTTCTGTGGGTTCTGCCCCTCCAAATGTTGTCTAGAGTCATAATTTGATGGCTTTTGGAGTTTTGGGGGGAAGGAATTTCTGGGAAATGCTGCCTTCATGCCACCATCTTGCCACTGCCCCTGGTATATGGTATTTAAAAAAATAATTGCTTCCTTATTTTCAGCTACCTCACAAAGTATGCCTACCTTTCCCTCATGTTCCTTAATGTTGAATTAACACTTAAAGTCATTAATATTATCTGTAACCCTTTCTTTTCTTTTCTTTTGGTAAGTCACAGCTTACACTAACCTTTACCCTCCCTGAAACCATTATTACTGGAACTGTGCTATTCCTCACATTCACCCTCACTTCCACATTTTGTACATAGTCTTTTCAAATATGACATTCACAAGCATCCCTGCAGTGAGATCAGTCTCTTAAAAACACTTTCCTACCTTTTTTTCTTCTTGGAATCCTTTGTGTCTTCAACTTAGTAATTGTATTCTTGAGAACCACTCATTCATCTGGAGTGGACTTCCTTTTCTCTGTCTCAGGTCATAGAATCCTACCTACCAATTCTTAGATTGCTTTATAGTTCACTTTTGTTAAATCTACAATACTCAAAAAATATGCTCAACATTTTTCTCCATGTTTCTCATTTTAGTTCTTTCACTTATACTACTTATACTACTACTACTACTACTACTACTACTACTACTACTACTACTACTGCTCCTGCTGCTGTTGCTGCTGCTCCTGCTACTACTACTACTAGTTATTGCTTAGTTGTTGTTACTGACTCTTGATGACCCTTTTGGAGATTTGCTTGACAAAGATGCTGAGGGGGTTTGCCATTTCCTTCTCCACCTCATTTTATAGATGAGGAAACTGAGGCCAACAGAATTAAGTGATTTGTGCATGTTCACACAGCTAGTAAGTGTCTGAGAATGGAGCTGAATGCAGGAAAATGAGTCCTCTAAATCTAAATCTGGCCCTCTATCCACTCTGTCACCTAACTATACCTAATAAAATTAATAGTTTTAAATAATAGCAATAATATTTTTATAGCACTTGAAACTCTTCAGAGATTTTACCTATGGAATCATCATTTGATGTTCCTAATAATCGTGAGAGATAGGCAATATTGTTATCCCCATTTTATAGATGAGGTAAACAGATGTTAAGGTATTGGTTTCAGGTCACACAGTTTGTAAGGCTGTATTTGAATCCAAGTTGCCCTGATTCAGCATAGTCCAGTACTGCCACTGTGAAACCCTATCTGTTCCAAACATCCAGTAAATTCATTTCATAAACATTCTTGCTCACTTGGCACAATGAATGGAGCACCGGCCTTGGAGTCAGGGGGACAAGAGTTTGAATCCAACCTCAGACAAGTGACACTAACTAGCTATGTGACCTTGGGCAAGTCAATTAACCCTGATTGTCTGGCTCCCATTATCATCTCTAGTCATCCTGATTCTTATCTGGCCACTGGATCCAGATGGCTCCAGAGAAGAAAAATGAGGCTGGTGACTTAGCACAGCAGCCCCCCCCCCCCCAATCCAATTCATGTGCTTGTCATGTTATCACCCCCCTGATGTTGTGGTCTTTTTTTAGAATAAAGAACAAACACTATTATTATTAGCTGCATTTAGATCTGAGTTTTATTTGGACAACAAAGGAAACTTTCTATTATTAAATGATTTTCTCTTGAAGCTAGGGTTGGGCTGATGAATTGCCTTCATTCCTACATGTTTTGTCTAAGTAACCAGAGCCAGTTTTAAGAGCCGAAGCAACTGAACAATGCCAGATGAACACTTACAAGCTCTTCCCCTCCAGCTCTCATTTTTCAATATTCCTTATCAGCCTCCTGATGTTCCCATACTTCCTTATGATAGACATGTTACAATTTCCAAGATTTCCATTAATCTTCTTTTCTAACATTTGGGAGTCTTTGCTTTTTAGGGAGGCACCTGAGGCCCCTTGTTAAGATTCAGTAAAGCTACTGGCAACATGTTCACAAACCATATCTCAGGATGAGTAGTTTCTTCGGAGAGCTAATCTTAATCATGTCAGAGGTTATAATGTCTGATAGAGGCACCACCTTGGGGCAAAGGAAAATCATCAGTATGGAATTTTAGAGAAACAGATGGGTCTCTGGGCTCCACTGATCCACTAGGAATGTTTTTTTTTGCTTGTTCAGATTCCTATTTGCTAAGCTCTATAGCAAAAGAGAGTCTACCTGGCAGATAGGCAAGAGAGTATCACTTCTATTGTGATACTCTAGGCTAGGGAAAAAATTCCTATACATATTGCCACAGTAAATTATAAATAGCATCTCTAGGAAGGGACCATTCTAGGGTCCCCAAGGTTACTATGACCCCATAGGATGAGTTTAATGAGATGCCCATTTCAACTTTCTCTTGAAATGATAGTGATCTTTCTATAAACCTTGTCCCTGCTGGGACTCTGTTACCTAACTTAGAGATCATCGACAGCACATGTTGCTGAGTCTTATTCTTGATATTTTTAGTGATCTTTTCAGATCACCTCTGGTCATTGCTGATTTGCCATGGTGATATATGCTTAGGAAAATCTCGATTCAAATCCAATCTCAAACATCAGCTGTAAGACCCTAGATAAGTCACTTCAACTCTCTGTAGTTCTGTACCTTGACTTACCTGCAAAAAGAGGAAGTTATTCTCAAAATGCTCTAAAATCACTTCTGAGGTCCAATAGGACCATTCACTTATCGCACTATTCTATCTCCACTCTATTGCTGGGGTAGATAAGTTCTGCATAGGTGACTCTATCAAAGGAAAAAAGCAACAACCCTGTGGACCAAGTCCATGGGACCACATAGAGTCATTGGCAACTGAACAACTGAAGCAATAACAGCAATAATATGATATAAAGTTGGAAAGGTGAAGGATCTTATGTATTGAACTAAGGAGGTTGTTATGATTTATTCTTTCATTCATTAATTCATTCATATCTATCTATATATTTATCTGTCTGTCTTTCCAGTCATTCATCCATTCATTCACTTATTTATTGTAAAGCCTACATGGAGTCATTGGAGACTGTGGAATAACAAGGGCATGAGTATAATATTCCTCTGAAATATTATTTTACCAACTGGATGGTGCATGCATCAGAAAAGACCAAGCCTGGAAGAAAGGAGAGAAATGGAAAGCAATTTACAATAGTACAGGCAAGAGGTGCTAAAAGACTTAATTAGAGCAAGAGGATAGAAGGTAAAATAATCAAGAAATGTCAAAATTTAGAATTGTTAAAACTTGGCAATTTATTTGATATAGTGAAAAGTCAAAAATGACTCTAAGGTGATGACCATGGATAACCGAAACAAAATGACTGTGTATTCCATAGGAAGGAGATTTTAGAAGGTCTTGGGGTTGGTGAAAGCTTACAAATGAGCTACATTTCAAACCAGACACATTTTGTTGTATTCCTGAGACACTGGCAGATCATTTATGAGGGTGATACCAAGGGCAGCGAGGTAGCTCAATGGACAGAGTGTTGGGTCAAGATTCAGTACATAAACCTCTTTTTGAACTCAAATCTGGCCTCAGGAACTAACTGAGTGACCCTAAGCAAGTCCCTTAACCCTGTTTGCCTCAGTTCCCTTATCTGTAAAATGATCTAGAGAAGTAAATTTTAAACCACTTTAGTATCTTTGTCAAGAAAATTCCAAATGGAAATCACGACTGAAAAACCACTAAACAGCAAGAATATGGGACAACACTTGAGGTTGTAAGAGTTGCCACAGTTTTGTTGGGATCTTTGTATCAATTGCCACTGCTTTGGTCCAGTGGAATAAAGGCTCTAGAATGTCTAGTTTTCTAGTCTGCAATCTTGGGTAAGCCACATAGCCAACGTAAACCTTAGTTTTTGTGAGTTAACAGCACAGATAAAAGTGTGCTGACTCAGGAGTAGCTTCAAATTATATAGTGATACTTAGCCATGTAACCTTGTGGGGTTTGGACCCCTTGGATCACACCTTACTTCTCGGTAAAATGAAAAAGGCTTGTACTTAACAGCCTGTTGGAGATCCTTCCTTCACAGTGTTTATAATTATATCATAATGACATAGCAGATATATAATACTCTAGTATTATTAGATAATTATAGTTATCTATATAATTAGATATCTCTAAGCCAATATAGCTACTTGCAGTACTTGTAGATATGAATTTTTGGACATATTAGCCCTGAGTATCCTCTCAATCATTATTACTGGCAGAATTATCACCACGACCACCATCACTATCATCATCATCATCCCCATCCCTCTTCCTTCTCCTTTTCATTATCATCATGTAAGCTGATTATGTCATGATGCTTGTACTTCTTTCTCAAAGAAGATTATTACATCAAGGAGATGAGGACATGATAAACACATGAATTGAGTGGGAAGGAGGGCTGTGCTAAGTCCCCAGCCTCACTTTCTCCTCCAGAGCCATCTGGGTGCAATGGCCAGGTATGAATCAGGATGATCATAGATAACCTTGCATAGGGGTGATCAGGCATAAGTGACTTGTCCAAAGTCACACAGCTAGTAAGTGCCAAGCATCTGAGGCCAGATTTGAAACCCCATCCTCCTGTCTTCAAGACTGGTGCTCTATCCAATGCTCCACCTAGCTGCCTTTCACCCTCTTAATGAGATGTAATGGTGTGCCTCGAGAGCTTATGTTTTGGAATTACAGTGAGACCCTTCCATTTTCCTGGTAGCAGTCCCACTGATGCCAGTATGACCTCTCTCTGAACTCCCCGGACACAAACCACAGTTCCATCCCCCTTCACTAATTTGCTCTTCCAACTCCAAATTTTAAGGTTATCTATAAGCTTATCTGCAGTCCTGGTCCAGGATATATATATATACATATATATATATATATGTATATATATATACATATATATATATATATTACATAAAAAGAGCTAATAGATAGCAATACTTGCTGCATAGATGATTCTGATCAATTATGGACTTTTAGAAAAGAGGGATCACTTTTTTGCTGTTGTCCATCATGCGGTAACTATGCCCTTTTGAGGTGATACTAAGTCTCCAAGGAGAAGTTAATTGCCAAAAATTCCCTGTCCATGACAGCATAATTTTTCTCTGCCAACACCAACTGATGGGAGCAATACATTACTAGCAGGCAAATGCTTTCTGTGCCCATGGGGTTTGTACTAGGGCCTGCCATGAATCTGAACCAGGAAGAACAGTTTCTTTGTAAAAAGTTTAGTTTGAGTCACAAATATAAGATTAAAGAGAATTTTTTTCTAACTTTAATTCCTTCCAGACTTTAAAAGTTTTATTGGGCCCCCTTCTATTGCATTCTTTAAAGTTCTCTTTCTTTGCTGAAGTTCTATCAATATAGTTTGCAACCCATTCTACACACGAGAAGGAAATTTTTTATGGGCTTCATTGTTGTTTAGTGATTTTCAGTTGTGTTTAGTTCCTTTATGACCCCATCTAAGGTTTTCTTGGCAGAGATATTGGAGTGGTTTGCCATTTCCTTCTCCAGTTCATTTTGCAGATGAATAAACTGAGGCAAACAATGAGACAAAGCTAGTAAGTGCTTGATATCACAAAAATGAATCTTCCTGATTCTACCCACTGTGCCACCTACCTGCCAAAATCACTATTACTGTTAGAACTGTCACCCCCCCATCATCATCATCCCCCTCACTCTTCTTCCTCCTCCTCATTTTCCATGTAAACTGATGATGTGATGATATTTTTCCTTCATTCTTTTTTTAATTTATTTTTTATTCTCATTTTGTACAATTTTTTTACATTAATAAAATATTCTTGTTTACAAGTAAACAAAATACCCCTCCCCCATGAATATAGATAGACTTGCTTGGGCAAAAAAAAGTAAAGGGGAGAGAAAAAAATTAAAATAAAAAAATAATAGTAATAATTGTAGGTGTGGCCAGGTGGTGCAATGGACGAAGCACCAGCCCTGGAGCCACGAGCACCCGAGTCCATATCCAGCCTTGTAAACCCAATAATCACCCAGCCATGTGACATGCAAGCCACCCGATCCCCACTGCCCTGCAAAAACCAAAAAGAAGAAAAAAAAAGACCCAAAATAAAATAAAATAGTAATAATAGTAGGGGTGGCTGGGTGGCGGACAGAGCATTGGCCCTTGAGCCAGGAGTACCCGGGTCCAAATCCGGCCCCAGACACCCAAAGATCACCCTGCTGTGTGGCCCCAGGCAGGCCACCCAGCCCCACTTGCCCTGCACCCTCCTCCAAATAATAATAACAAAAAATGTGCTTGAGTCTTTGTTCCAACACTAACAACTCTGTCATGGGTGGATCGCATTCTTTATGATAAGTCCATCACAAAAGTTACTTCCATATTTTTCCAATGTTGCCATTGCTGATCGCAACTCCCTCCTTTCTTATTTCTCCACTACCATGTATTATATTTTTCCTCTTCTTTCACTCTGACTCTGCTGTAGGGTAGCTGAGTGGCCCAGCAGACAGATCCCTGGTCCTGGGGCCAAGAAGCCCTGAGCCCCCATACCACCCCTTAGGCCCAGAATCCACCTGGCCCCATGGTCCTGGGCAGGCCATCCAATCCCAGCCCCTTGGAAGAAGTAAAAAAGAAAATGTGTTATATCTGACCACTCTCCCCCCCATGGTCCATCCTCTCCTCCTTTATTCACATCCCCACCCCTTCCCCCTGCTCCCCGCTCCTTCTTACTCCAGTTGTCTATACCCCATTGAGTATATTTGCTGTTTCCTCTCCTAGCCACCTCTGATGAGAGCAAAGGTTCCCTCATTCCCCCTTGCCTCCCCCCTTCCATATCATTGCAGTAGATCATTGTAATAAAAAAATCTTATTATGTGAAATATCTTGGACTATTCCCCCCTCTCCCTTTTCTTTCTCCCATTCCATTTCCCTTTTTTTTATTGACTCCATTTTTACACCATATTTTGTCTTCGAATTCAGCTTTCTCCTGTGCTTCAACTATAAAAGCTCCCTCTACCTGCTCTATTAACTGAGAAAGTTCATATGAATATTATCAGTATCATTTTTCTATACATGCAGTTCATCCTCATTAAGTCCCCCATTTTCCCCCTCTCCTCCAATCTCCATGTTTCACCTGAGTCCTGTATCTGAAGATCAAACCTTCTGTTCAGCTCTGTCCATTCCAAAAGGAACATTTGAAATTCCCCTGGTTCATTGAAAGTCCATCTTTTTCCCTGGAAGAGGACATTCAGCCTTGCTGGGTAGTTCATTCTTGGCTGCATTCTAAGCTCTTTTGCCTTCTGGTATATTGTATTCCAACCCCTATGAGCTTCCAATGTAGCTGCTGCTAAGTCCTGTGTGATCCTGACTGCAGCTCCATGATATTTGAATTGTGTCTTTCTGGCTGCTTGTAATATTTTCTCTTTGACTTGGGAGTTCTGGAACTTGACTATAATATTCCTGGGGGTAGTTGTTTTGTATCTCTTTCCGGGGAGATTGGTGGATTCTCTCAAATTCTATTTTACCCTCTGCTTCTAGGATATAAGGGTAATTTTCCTTTAGAAATTCTTTAAAAATGAGGTCAAGGCTTTTTTCCTGATCCTAAATTTCAGGTATCCCAGGAACTTTTAAATTATCTTTTCTGGATCTGTTCTCTAGATCAGTTGTTTTTTTTTAATGAGATGTTTCACATTTTCTTATAATTTTTCATTCTTTTGGTGTTGAACTATTATGTCTTGAGTTCTTACAAGGTGATCAGCTTCTTTTAGCTCCATTAACCATCTGAAGGATTTGTTTTCCTCAGACAGCTTTCTTATCTCCTTTTCTATCTGGCCAATTCTGCTTTTTTAAAGCATTCTTCACCTCAATAACTTTTGGATTGTTTTGTCCATTTGACCTAAGCCGGTTTTTAGCATGTTATTTTCCTCAGCATTTTTGGGGAATCTCTTTGACTAAGCTGCTGACTTTGTTTTCATGTTTTTTTTTTCCTGCATCTTTCATTTATTTTCCCAATTTTTCTTCTATCTCCCTTTCTTGATTATCAAAATCTTTTTTTGTGCTCTATCATAGACTGAGCCCAACTTCTATATTTCTTGGAGTGTTTAGATGCAGAATCTTGTACTTTTTCATCTTCAGATAGAGACAAAGTAATTTTTAGTGGTCCAGTTCCTTTTTTCCCTCTTTATTCATTTCCCCAGCCTGTGCCTGGTTTTGGGGTGCTTCCTGAGCTTATGAGTTTTATTGGGACACCCCCACAAGGACCTCAGTGTGTGAGGCTCTGACTGCTCTTCTGGTCTGTGAATGACCACAAGTGCACCCCTCTGCCACAGGGCTAATGTGGAGGGGTCCCTACTCTATGGGGGTGGTATAGACTGCAATCAGGATCTGAATGTAGTCAGAGCCCCAGAGTCCTGTTCCAGGGACAGAGGACTGACCTGGGAAGTCTCCCTCCATTCCCTTACCTTCAGTGGGTCGAGCACTCAGGGCACAGCTACCTGGAGGCTCCTGCTGGGTGACTCCACAGGCCTGCTTCCATTTCCTGGATCTGGGCTGAGGTGGTCATGCTGAGTGCCGTGACTGCACTGAGGGCCTGGGCTTCACAGTTGCTCTGGCAGACATCTCCCTGCTGATCTTTCAAGTTGTGCTTGGTGCTCTCTGGGGTATAGGTCAGAAAATTGCTTATGGTGCCAACAGTCAGCACTCACCAGGTACCCTGGGGCTGTTCCTAGGAGGCTGAAGTTCTTTTGCTCAGGTGGGGCTGCTCCTCTAACCCCATGGAACAGATATTTTCACTATTTTCCAGGTTACCTTGGGCTAGAGTATTGCCTCACTGGATCTTTCTGTGGGTTCTGCCTCTTGAAAATTTAGTTAGAGTCATAATTTTAAGGCTTTTTGAAATATTTTGGAGACAGCACCTAAGAAAGGCTCTTCTGCTGCCATCTTGGCTCCACCCTCCATTACTTTTGATGAACATTTTTTTCTCTTTTTAATTTTATTTTTACAAGAAATGACTCCCTGTGATGGGAGGAAGGAAAAAAAGGAAGAAAAGATACAATTATTATTAATACAATTAATAATTGTTTTTGAAAATAGCTTATAGTGCCAAACAAATACTGCAAGGTCTTAACTCTTGGTGGTGGGAGTCAATTGTGGGTGGTTGTGATGAAGGCCAGGGACACTTTTAAGCCGTGAATACTAGAGTGACACCTAGAGTAACTAAACAGATCAGGTTGAAGGCATAAGTCTCTTGCTTACAATATAATTCATTTTGGAGGCTGTCTTAAAATCTTGAATACCTTGACTTTGTCTGTGTTTTAGGTAGAAAGAAGAGAATGCCATCAAAGTACATCATCACAAACTGGATCATGACCATAGTCACCTACTTAGAAGGAGAAGAAAGATAACAGTTCAGATCCTCATTTGCAGATGTGGAAACTGAGGACAGAGAGACTGAGTGACTCATCTAAGATCACATAGATAGTGAGAGGAGTCAGCAATTGAAAACAGGTCCTCTGATAATTCCTTTTGCCCCATCATGCTTCAAGTTTATAGGCACTTACTGATAAAATATAAGAATGTGGTTGAGTTGATGGCCAATCCCAATATCATCTGATGACCAAAGTACCCATAATGAGTACAAAAGAAAACTAATGCACAGGTACACACACACACACACACACACACACACACACACACACACACACACACTTGTGCACACACACAGAGAAACATGCATACAATCCACTTGTCTTAAACCTCTGGTATCTTTCCCAGAATTTTCTGTATTAATGGAGATGGGCAGAAGTTTGTCTTCATTCTCTCCTTAAGGCCATAATGATGGATGCAAAAGTATATATTTTACCCTTCTTGGTCTGGAAAATGAATAGGACCTCATCTTCTGATGAGGAAAACTTGGCAAAGACTTTTTATGAACTGTTCTGTATCTATTCCCAAAGCACCTTGCTTCACCTGTTCATTTCATGCTTAAATATATTCATGGAGAGGGAAGGTTTCTAGAAAGAGGTTAATGGAGCAATTATACACATTCACAGGATTAGTTGGGTAGCTAATGACATAGAAGATGGGTCAGGAAACTCAAGAAATGTCCCTTTCAGACTCTTCAGGAAAGGTTCATACCTTTGTAGTATAGTCCCAATATAGTCCCAATACAAAAGGAGCATGTATCATTCCACTGATTGTGACCTTAATGCCAATGAGTCAGATAACACTGTTCATGTGTTTCTTTCAGTTGTTCCTCCATAATAACTTCTGACTGACTACTTCTGATCAGAATATATGGTCCCTGAAGACAGGGTCTGCTTCATTTGTGTCTTTGAAGTCCAATGCCTAATATATACTACCTGATACAGAATGATCTCTCTTTTTTATTTTTTTATTTCTTTTTCTTTAAGATTTTATTTTGAGTGTTACAATTTTTCCCCTAATTTTCCTTCCTACCCCCCCAACAGAAGGCAGTCTGTTAGTCTTTACATTGTTTCTATGGTATACATTGATCTAAGTTGAATGTGGTGAGAGAGAAATCATATCCTTAAGGAAGAAAAATAAAGTATAAGAGATAGCAGAATTACATAATAAGATAATGGGTTTTCTTTTCTAAATTCAAGGTAATAGTCTTTGGTCTTTGTTCAAACTGCACTATTCTTTCTCTGGATACAGATGGTATTCTCCATCATAGATACCCCAAAATTGTCTCTGACTGTTGCACTGATGAAATGAGCAAGTTCATCAAGGTTGATCATCACCCTCATGTTATTTCAGTGTTCTTCTGGTTCTGCTCATCTTGCTCAGCATCAGTTCATGCAAATCCTTCCAGGCTTCCCTGAATTCCCATCCCTCCTGGTTTCTAATAGAACAATAGTGTTCCATGACATACATATACCACAGTTTGTTAAACCATTCTACAGTTGAAGGATATTTACTCAATTTCCAATTATTTGCCACTACAAACAGGGCTGCTATGAATATTTTTGTACAAGTAATGTTTTTAGCCTTTTTCATAATTTCTTCAGGGTATAGACCCAGTAGTAGTATTGCTGGATCAAAGGGTATACACATTTTTGTTGCCCTTTGGGTATAATTCCAAATTTGCTTTCTAGAAAGGCTGGATGAGTTCACACCTCCACCAACAATGTATTAGTGTCCCAGATTTCCCACATTCCTTCCAACATTGATCATTGTCCTTTCTGGCTAGTCTGAGAGTTGTGAGCTAGAATCTCAGTGATGCTTTAATTTGCATTTCTCTAATAAATAATGATTTAGACCAATTTTTCATATGATTACAGATAGCCTTGATATATTCCCCTGTAAATTGCTTTTGCATATCCTTTGACCATTTGTCAATTGGAGAATGGCTTTTTTTTTGAAAATTTAACTCAGTTCTCTATATATTTTAGAAATGAGTTCTTTGCTAGAAATATTAGTTGTAAAAATTGTTTCCTAATTTACTACATTTCTTTTGATCTCAGTTACAGTGGTTTTATCTGTGCAAAAGCCTTTTAATTTAATGTAATTGAAATTAAGAGTGATCTCTTAATTGATTGATTTATTGATTGTTCTGGAAAGAGAGGCAGTATAACTAGTGGTAGAATTCAAATAAATTAATTTAACATAAGATTTGGTATCTATTCTGCTGACCAGCTGAATTTCTCCATTGGACTGTACAATTTCCCTCCTTTCTTTGTAGAGGTGGGGGAATATGGGTATAGAATACCATGAATAATTTCATTCTCAATTATGTTGTTTTCTTGACTCCTTTCTCTCTCTTTTTATTCTTTGTTAATAATAATAATGTTAATACTAACATTAATAATGATAATACTAATTTCATATAGAGCTTTGAGGTTTTCAAAGCTCTTTATTCATATTATTTGATTCAGCCCTCACAACAATCCCAGCAGGTTGATACTATTATCACAAACATTTCACAGATGAAGTAACTGAAGAATATGGATGTTAAGCTTAGGGTAACATAAATTTTTGAGGTTATATTTGAACACAAATATTATGCCACTTAGCTATTAGTGCTCTATACATTATCTCACAGTCTTCAAAAGAGTTTAATCTCTTTTAAAAAATTATTTGAATTAAAGAAACACATTCATTTGATTGTTTATAATAAAAATGTTTATTTATTAAGAGTATAATATGTGTCAGATACTGTGTTGGGTATTGGGGATAAAGATAAATAGGAAAATAGGGAAATAAATGTATATTTGAGTTTCTGTGTGTGTGTGTGTGTGTGTGTGTGTGTGTGTGTGTGTGTATGTATACTGGGAGCAGTGTAGGAAGAAAGGGAGAGAGAAAAAGAGAAAGATTCATTACTAAAATAGTCTAGCCACAAGAAACCTATATGACAACAAAGAGACACAATACAACATATAGGAGGTGTGCATGTATCTAAATATATATTAACATATGCACATATATGCAAAAAATATACAAGGGATATTTTGGGAGGGGAGTCAAGGAATTTGAGTATAAGGGAGCAGCTCAAAGGACAGTGACTTGCTTCAGGAAAGGCTTTATGTTGAACTTGCTTTAGCACTTGTACCAAATCTTGAAGAAAACTAGGAAATTCCAATAGGTAGAACTGAAGATGTGAATTCCAGATGTGATTATTGACAAAGATAAAAACAAGCTTCAGCCCTTGCTCTCGAGGAGCTTCCATTCAGCTGAATCTCTCCTTATTGACTGAGCTTTCCCTCTGAAGCCCTCTTTGTCCAATTCTATTTAATGTTGATTGTCGAAATAATACTTGACAGTTTTAAGAGCAAATTTCCTGTGGAAAAAATTACAATGAAACTAATCTGTCGGCAGATGACCTTGAGCTAACTGCATCCATGATTGCACCTTTGTTCTCTGGGCTGCTCATTTCTTTGGTTAAATCTCTTTCTCTCTTGTCCAGAAAATAGACGGGGGTCATTGGGCAACTTACCAATTATTGTCACTTGATCATATTAAACTAACTGTTTTAGTTATTTCAATTATTGTTCTGTTTCAGGTTTTCTTTTTTTCTTTTCTTTCTCTTTTTTGTTCTTTTGGACAGCTCACCAAGGTCCATTTTCTAGAGGGCCTGGACAGACTACTCTCATTCAAAAAAATAAATAAATTCTCATGCCCTAAAGCAGAGTTGGGAACATCATAGGAGCTTTATAGATGTTTTTCCAATAAGGAAATTTTCAGAAAAAAAGCCTCTAATTGTGCCCAATTATGAAACAAGAGTGCTCAAGAAAGGATAGTTAGTATATGATGCTCTGAAATATAGCTTGTAGTCAGGGAGAAGGAAGCATTTAGGTACTTGTAGCATAGTCTAGGATGTTTATATGCCAAATTATCAAACTTCTTGAGAAACTAAAAGAAGATATCTTTTGGACAATTTTCTCTAAACCCAGACCAATATTTTTTTTTTTCTTATGAATTAATGTTCCTTTATAGACTGTAAGGGAAAACAACGACATAAGCAACGACAACACTACTGCAAACAACAAACCTTTATGTAATAAGTGCCTCTTTTGAGACAGGTTTGAGATTTACAATGATTATCTCATTTGAAAGAGGATAGAATTGGTGTCAGAAACCCCGAGTTCAAATCCTAGTCACTTCACACCTCTTTGAGCCTCACTTCTCCTCTCTGTAAACTTGTTTCACTTTGTTTCTGAGATGCTTCTTTTTATATGGAGTCAAACCAGGTCCCAATCTTGCTCTGCTTGGTTTTTACTCCACATCTAAAATGTCGTCTATTCATTTTTTTGCCTGTCAAATTGTGATCTAAATCTACCCAGAACTACTGGATCAAATGTTAACATATGAACAGAAGTAAAAAGTTCAATATCCATAAATTCACAGCTTATTAGTGGGGTAGATAGAATGTCAGACCTGAACTCAGGAAAACTCATCTTCCTGAGTTAAAATCTGGTCTTAGATCCTTACTAGCTACGTGACTCTGAGCAAATCACTTCATCCTGTTTGCCTCAGTTTCCTCACCTGTAAAATGAACTGAAGAAGGAAAAATCACAAGTCACTCTAGTAACTTTTCCAGGAAAATCCCAATGGGGTCATAAAGTATCAGTTTTGATTGAAACAAAGGAGCAACAACAAAAAGATAAAAAGAAGTAAACAAAGAATTGGAGGCAAGGCAAATACTTATTGACTGGGAAAGGCTAAACAAATTGTGGTCAATGAATGAAATAGAAGATTGCTATGCTATAAGAAATAATGAACATCATGAATACAGAGGAAACACAGAAAAATCTATAGGGTTAATAATATCACCTACCTCCTAGAGTTGTTGTGAGAATCCATTGAGATAAAAGTAAGGTACTTCTCAGAATCCTGGTAGTATAAGCTATAATCTGTAATATAGACGCTCTTACTATTTTCAGCCTTTCATTACTATATGAACCAATGCAGTGATGCAAAGAGAACCAAGAAAAATATGAAATATCTATACTATTTACTCACAAAGCTACCTAAAACATGTCGCTATTGGGTTTTTTCAACTGGAATCCATTAATGTCAAAGTTTTTGCATAGTAACTGATAAAAATAGATATTTGCATGACAAGGGATCAGATGTCATGGACTTCATTGTTTTATTTTTTGTTTTTCGCAAGACAATAGAGTTAAGTGACTTGCTCAAGGGTGCAAAGCTAGGTCATTATTAAATGTCTGATACTGGATTTGAACTCAGGTCCACCTGTCTCCAGGGCCAGCACTCTATCCACTGTGCTGCTTAGTAGCCCCTTTGAACCTCATTTTAGAGATGGAAATCAGTGGATCTCAGAATTGAAAGGAACCTTAGAGAGCAATAGATCTCTTCTATACTGAAAGAATCTCTTCTAAAGCATCTTTGATATTAGAGCTTTATTTTTCCTTGCAAATATCAGGTCTGAATTTTCTCCTTTTAACTCCCCTATTATGGCATAATGTCTCTCTTCTAAGGTCAAGTAGTCCAGGTAATCCCTCTCCTCTGAGACTCAAGGTGTTTAGCCAGATGTGTGATCTCAATGATTTCCCTCCAATGAAGTAGAGCCTAGCCATACCCAGCCATCCTATGAGAGTCTTGTTCATATTCTCTCCTAAATTTGCCATAGAAGGTTTTCCCAACTTTCTTAAATCACTACTCCTTCCTCTCAAGTTGGGATCAGCCCATGTCTCCTTTTTCCTATCATTTATTGATATCTTTTTTTCCTGTTGTTCTCTATTATTCTATGGCAACCTGATCCCACTCACCATTGCCCTCTAATGATATTAATTTTCAGTTTTTTTAAGACTGCGTCCTTTGTCTTACAATAACACGCACTTTTTTTACTTCACTTTTGATATTAAAACATGACCTTTGATTTTTTGGGAGAATTTGGAAGTAATTCATTTTGCAGTGTTCTGAAGGCAATCCAACTCACTCCCACACTGTTTGTGTCCTTATAGCAACTTATTCATTTTTATTGCTTGTCCCAGAAACACACAGTAATAGAAAAAGATATAACAGCTGTCCATTGAAGGGCATGTCACAATCCAGACAAGTCATATGCTTCATTTACTTGATCTTTCTCATATGGAGGATCAACTAAATCTAAAAATGTCTGAAGAGCTCTAGGTCTAGCGTTTGAAGCGTTTCCTCTCAGCATTTCATCTGCAAACAGGAGGACTGGGGGTATTTCACCATCTATTTCTAGTTTGATTCTGCCCTGAATCTCCTCTATCACAGTTTCAAACTTTTCTGGTGAGGATGCATTTTTCCATTTTATATCTTGCCTTGTATTCATGGTCAGAAAATCAGTTAACTAGATTATTTCATTATAATATCTATCAGGGAAGCTTGAATGACTTTTGATGTGTGAAGGAGAGATACCTTAGTGATAATTCTTTAGATATTTGAAGACAGACAACATGAATCCTCCTAAATTTCTTTTTCAGGTGAAACATCCCCAGTTCCTTCAAACCATTTTTCTATGATATGTTCTCCTATCCCCTCACCATTCTAGGTGAATCAAGAAGAGGATAGAGGAAGCTCCAGTCAGTAGAGGGTGTAAGGATTGGAACAAAGGTCTCCTGCCTCTCCTTCCAAGGCTAAACCAACTAGTCAATGCTCATTAATCTGGACAGTACCAGGACTGAAGTCTCAGGAGGTAATAGATAACAGGTCATCCTATTTCATGCCCATTGCTTCAAGATAAAATAGCTGTTAAAATTAATAATTTCCACTATAAATCTCCACTCCGATGAGGATCTTGGTTATGCAACTACTGTTATATTTATGACCATGACCTTAATTATTAATGTGGTTTTTCTACTATCTCTGAATATACTTCATCAGCCATATGGGTGCAGAAAAGAGCTGACACACCTCTATTCTCTCCCACAGAAGTGAAGGCTCTGAGGAAAAAGAGGTGCATAATATATCTTCTCCTCATTGTTCTAAATAACAGTTTTTCCTTTCATTCTAGACATTGCAGACACTTGTGGCTATAGACAGGGCTTTCACCACTCTTTCCATCTTTCTTCTCTCTACACTTCCTTCTCCCGGCTGTTTTTCAGCTACTTCCTTTTCTTCTCTTTTTTAATTTTGATAAAATAAGAGAAATGTTGGGGGTGGAAGAGATGAACAGACTTTCAGTCATAAGCAATCACAGGTAGAGACTCACAGGGAGAAATAGAGATAGGGAGGGAGAAACAGGCAGAATCACAGAGGGAGAAACATAAAAAGCATTAAACTTGTCCCTGTGCAAATGAAGAAAATAAGGCCCCAGAAGGTAAGTGAAGTTTTCTTTAGTGAGTAAATGGCAAAGCTAGAATTTGAACTCAGAACTTTCTCCTTGCGATCCAGTGTTCTTTCCTTGTGCTTTCTGCCTTTTCTTCTCCTACTAACCTGGTATATCTAGGAATAGGAAGGTTACTTTTCACAGTACACAGTCACATGCATTTTTACCACCTGTTGTATAGACAAAGCTATTGACTTCATGCTTTTTTTTAGGTTTTTGCAAGGCAAATAGGGTTAAGTGGCTTGCCCAAGGCCACCCAGCTAGGTAATTATTAAGTGTCTGAGGCCAGATTTGAACTCAGGTAGTCCTGACTTCAGGGCCGGTGCTCCATCCACTGTGCAACCTAGCCGCCCCTATTGACCTCATGCTTTGACTTGTCTTTTCTGTTGTTTCTCTTCTCACCTCAATAAACATCAATAGCTTCCTATTAACACTAAGATAAAACCTAAACTTTTCTAGACTTTTTTTACATCAATTTCCTTTACTCATGTTCCAGAGAAATTGTCCTTTTTATTCCTCATCCATGGTATTTCATCTCTTATTTCCAAGTATTTGCATGGATTCTCCTTTTGTGTAGGTTCTGGAGCAGCAGGATTGGATGGAGTCTGACCAACTCAGACCCCTGAGAGAGCAGGGCTTAGAATTCTAGTTGTGTTACTTCCTAGCTGGGTGGTTTTAGTTTGTTTACCTCTGTGGGTTTTACTTTCTTAATATGTAAAATGAATACAAGGGGGACAAAGGAAGTAAAAATAGAGTTCAAAATTCCTATTAATTTAAGAATGTCTAGAGTAGGGTGTACAATTATAATGCAGTATTTTACGTATAGAAAATGCTACATCATTAGAAAGGAGAAATGTGAGGAATATAGAGAAATTTGGGAAGGTTTGTATGAACTGATGCAGAGATAATAAAGCAGAACTAAGAGAACAATACACCTGACTATGATGCCAGAATAACTAAGTTGCACAATAGATGGAGCTCTAGGTCTAGAGTCAGCAAGACTGAGTTTAAATCCAGCCACCCTGGATAAGTCACTGAACCTTTGCTTGCTTTGGTTTCCTCTCCTATTAAATGGAAATAATAATAACTTTTCCTTCCCAAGGCTATTATCTCAAAGGAAATAATAATTATAAAAGTACTTGGCAGCATAGTATCTGACACATAAATACTATGTAAATTTAATTAATATAATAATAACAATAATATTTTTATTGATAGTACATGAACTTTGATTAGTTGTTATGAACAATATCTCAGACCTAGAGAACAGAGGATGAAACATACCTCTACCATCCTTTTATCAGAGACCTGAATGCAGTGTGTGATATATTTTAGTCATTGTGGTGATTAATTTTGCTTATATATTTTATCCTTTCTACCTACTCTTCCCCATCCATGGAATGCTTCTCTTTCCCTTTCTCTCCCTCTGATTAGTAATTTCCTTCAGGATTCAGTTGATTAAGTTGCTACTTACGTGGAAACACTAAGTTTTCCTAGAGATTCTTAACTTTACTCCCATTTTCTATTACTGATCTCTCACCCTCCCCAAGTCTTTGTATGAATTTAATATTTGCTTATAATGATGTTTTCCCCAGTGCAATAAAAGATCCCTGAAGGAAGGGATTATTTGATTTTTTTATGTATTTGTAAATCTTGGGACTAGCAAAATGCCTAGAAAATAATTGAGGTCTAATAAATGTTGACCTCAATGGGTTTGGATTGGATTATTTTTACATGAGAACATTTAATGTATGATATTAAGCAGAAACAACTACCATTTAAAAACAAAAAAAAAAGGAAATTAAAAAAAGTTTAAAAGAAAATAAAATAAAGGATTAGGTTACATGGTTACTAAAATTTCCCCAGCTCTACATTCTGAGATTCTATCTCCGCCATTATTCTGTAAATTGTTTGAGGGCAAGAACTGTCCTTTCCTCTGTATGTATGTATGTATGTATGTATGTGCTTAGCACAGTGCCCGAGAGGGTACTTAATAAATGGCAATATCCCCTCTCACCATAAGGATGATATTCAGAGAAAAAAAATTAGCAGCTTTTCCCTCTTCTCCATAAGAGGAGTGAGTTTTGTCATCTTCCTCTTGGATTTGAGCCCTGAGGCTGAGTATCAGCTCTTTTAGATATGTCTGTCTCATGCAAGCATGCCTCAGAGTAGAGAAAATGGATTTCTCTCCCTAAGAAGGAGTTTTTTCAATGCACCAATATCTTTGTCACAAGGTTTTGTTGAACTTAGGACTAGAAAGTCCACTTTTACACCAGTCACTTCTTCCTTGTCATCCTCTATTCCTGCTTAAGCTTTTTTTATAACTATCATATGAAAAAATGTGTATTTAGAACACCAAAAGATTTTAAGGAGTATAAAGTACTTTGCACTTATTATTTCATTTGGTCACCATAACAACCTTACAAAATAGATGCTCCACTATTCCCATCTTAGAAATAAGGGAAATGGAGGCTTAGAGATATTAACTAACTTGTCTAGGGTCATGCAGCTAAATAGGTTTCTAAGGCTAGATTTGAACTCAAATTAAAATTGAATTAAAACAAAACAAAACAAAACAAAAAACAACAAAAACAAAGGACTGTGAGTCTGGAGAAACTTGGCTTCTCCTTTCCTTCTATCCTGTAGGCATCCCATGTAAACTAAAGGCAAAGGAGAAGAGCAAGAATGAGAACAATCAAGAAAACAAATGTAAAACTTATCTTGACTTTGTTTTGGTTTTCTCATACAAATGGACTGGTATGAACCTCTTCTGGCTCTGAGTCCCATCAGAGTGCTGGGCTAGGGACAGAGGACTTAGAACTTATATTAGTCCAAGAACTAACATTGGACAGATATAGACACCTAAACCTTAAATCTCCTACTCATCTAATTTTAGCAGGATCAAAGGTGGCTTTGTGTGCCCTCCTCCTATACAGACCTAAAAATACATACATGCCCACAATCATACAAAAGATGGCTAAATAGCAATATATGTATGTGAATGTGTGTGTGTGTGTGGGGGGGAGGGATTATTCCACATGTGTTGCTCTTCCTATTCAGATCTGCCCAGTCCTTTTTGATGAATGGTGTCTGTCTCTTTCTTATGGTCACTGACTCTCTTCTGTTCTAGTTTATGCCTATCTCTTTGTCTTCCTGTTTCTCTCTCCTCACATATATGAATTTCTCTTTCTCTGTCTGTCCATCTCTGTCTCTTTTTATCCTGTCTCTCTCTGTTTCTGTCTCTATCTATCTCTCTCTCTATCTCTCTCTCTCACTCTCTTATTATCTGACTCTGTTTCTTTCTATCTTTCTTTCTATCTTTCTTTCTTTCTTTCTTTCTTTCTTTCTTTCTTTCTTTCTTTCTTTCTTTCTTTCTTCCTTCCTTCCTTCCTTCCTTCCTTTCTTTCTTTCTTTCTTTCTTTCTTTCTTTCTTTCTTTCTTTCTTTCTTTCTTTCTTTCTTTCTTTCTTTCTTTCTTTCTTTCTTTCTTTCTTTCTTTCTTTCCCTTCCTTCCTTCCGTCCTTCCTTCCTTCCTTCCTGCTTTCCTTCCTTTTCTCTGTCTCTCTGTCTCTCTGTCTCTCTCTCTCTCTCTCTCTCTCTTACTTTCTCATTGTCTCTGTCTCTGTCTGTCTTTAACTGTCTCTGGCTCTGCCTCTCTGCATCTCTGACTCTTTCTGTCTCTGTTTCATTGTCTATTTCTGTGTTTCTCTCTCTCTCTCTCTCTCTCTCTCTCTCTCTCTCTCTCTCTCTCTCTCTCTCTCTCTGTCTCTCTAGATCTGCCTGTTTGTTTGTCTACCTTGTCTTATCCCCAAGAGACTATGACCCCTCATCCCTGAATCCTGGTCATCATTTTCTTTCGGTTGAATGTGTAGTCCCATGATAATGATTGCATCCTCTTTTGCCTCCTTAGCCTTTCCTGGCTGTGATTTTTCTTCTTCCTTTCAAGAATATTAACTGATCATTCAGCACAGCAGGAATAACTGTTACCAAGCCCAGAGCCAGACAGTGCTAGGAACGTGAGGATGTCTGGCATTTCTACGGGGAATATTCCAGATTCTCTCTGCTCTAGCTACTACTTAGAGCTTCTTCTACATATGCTATGCCCTTTGGCATATCAATTAGGGGATGTCACATAGAAAATTTCTAGAGATTCCCCTCATTGCTAAATATTCTGGAAAGGGGAAAAAGATGTTGTGTGCTATAATATATAGATAAAAGCTATATTATGTATATATATGTATATATATAATATATATATGTATATACACTAAATTCTCCATTTCTATAATAGCCTAACTCAACAGAAAGATACCACAAGGAAAGAAAGAGTTTGGAACAAATAGTCTATTTGCTCCCTGTGTGTATGTTCTTGAGAAGATGGCACCTGCCAGTTGACCTGTCTTCCCACCCTCAGTCCAGAAGGATCTCTTCCCTTCACTCATTCCACTAGTTTATTTACTCTCATGATACTAATGTTATACCATCTTTATCAATAACTATAAAATAATCATAACAGAATTTCTATAGCATCCTAGGATTAAACAAAGTATCTAATTAAGTTCTTGTGAGAATTCAGTATGACAAAGTACTAACAGTCCCAATTACCAGATGGAGAAACTGAGGCTCCAGAGAGGTTAAAGGATTTATTTACATAATGAGTAAGTTTCAGGAATGGTTTTTGCACCAGGTCTCTCCTGACTCTGGACTTTCCTCCATCAACCCAGGTTGCTGTTCTAAGGAGTAAGTTATTATTTTATTTATCATATTTTGTTTCTCCCTTCCCATAACATGCAGCCATTCTTTGTACATATGAAGCTCTTTTCAATAAAT
This sequence comes from Macrotis lagotis, assembly GCF_037893015.1. Classification (NCBI taxonomy): domain Eukaryota; kingdom Metazoa; phylum Chordata; class Mammalia; order Peramelemorphia; family Peramelidae; genus Macrotis; species Macrotis lagotis. The sequence continues at coordinate 38,933,602 of NC_133661.1, read as the reverse complement.
TCTTGTAGAAAGAAAGGATGTCATCAGAAAGATGCATGGCTTTATGCTGACGTTATGGAGTGAGAGTGAGAGGTGGATAACCCTTGGTCTCCATTGACATCCTTGCAATATCAGGATGGTACTCAAAAGAATGGGTGCACTCACTGTGGATTACTTGTGAGAAGGCATGGACAAGAATTGCCTCGAAGGAGGATGCTTGGATAGGGCCATGATCTGCTAAACTGATGGACATACTCCCAATGCAACTGACTCATCTCAAAGTAGAGAGAACTGCCATAGGAAATTTTGGGCTTCCTATTACTAGATTTCCATGAATGGAGACAGGATGAATTTATTTTGGATGCTATAAAAGAGGAGAATGTAAAGGAACCTCAGAGACCATCTAGTCCAGAATTTTCATTTTTACAAGTAAGAAACCTGAGGCCCAGGGAGTTTAAGTGATTTGCCCAAGCTTGAATAGGGAGACTCAGATAATTTTTAACTCAGGTTCTCTGACTCTGGAGTTAATTCTCTTCTATCTATATCTTTTCAGGTATGGATAGGTCTTGCTAGCTACTGCTAATGTTAAGCATGTACTTTTCTGTGAAAAGAAGGAAGAAAGGGAGAATGAAGAAAGGGAAGAAGAAATAAAGGGAAGGATGGAGAAGAAAGAAAGAAGGGAAGAAAGGGAGAAGGAAAAAAATGAAGAAATAAAAATAAGGAGGGAAGAGGGAAGAAGATGAAAAAGGAGTGTGGAGAGAGGAAAAGGAGAGGAAGAAAAAGAGAGAGAAACTGAGACACAGAGCCAGAGGTAAAGAAACTCCCCAGCATGAATCATTAACTATACTAATCTTGTATATTTTGTAAAACACATGCATTTGCAGAAATTCCATCTGTTCCCCAGCCTCAGTTCCCCCAGATACCATTACGGAAGTCATCCCAATATAGTTGCATTTAGGCTTTCAGTCTTCATCCTTCTTCATGTAACATTTTATTCAAGCAGAGATGTTGGCGCCACCAGCAATTAAATTTTCCATGAAAGCCACATGAGATCAATTTCTGAGGAAAGTCTGGGAATGGTTTAAAAATATTCCAAATAAGACATTCTGTTTCTGCCTCTTCAGTATCTTGGGGTTCCTAACAAAATGTCCACTGTTAGCAGAATGTACAAAATATTAAAAGAAAATAACTGCTGGGAAATGGAACTCATCAGCAATCCCAATACAGGGAGAAGAATGTCAAGGCAAGTAGGAGGTAGGCAATGGAGGTAGGGAGGCAATTTGACACAATTTGAAAAGCCCTGATCCTGCAGTCAGGATACTAGGTTTGAGTTTCTTGTATAACCTTTAGTAAGTTGTATAATCTCTAGGGTAGACATCTATAAGCGTGTGTGTGTGTGTGTGTGTGTGTGTGTGAGAGAGAGAGAGAGAAACTTTAGTCATTTTCCATATTTAATTATCCATGAATCTTGAACAGTCAATGAGTTCTTTAACAGGGAGACCAAAAGGTAAGAAGGAATGAACTTCAACAAATGCTATTTTTAATGCTATTTTATTTTCTGATTTCACATAATTTGTTCTAGAAATTTCTCCTCCTCATAATAATAATTAATGTATATATATATATATATATATATATATATATATATATATATATATGACTTTAAACTATTTTTTATCCTTCCACAACTCTGGGACGTAGGCATTATTATTATTGTGGTTTTACAGGCAGGAAACTGAGGCAGATAGAAGGCAAGACACAGCTAATAAGTAACTGAGGAATAATTAGAAGTCCAAGTTCTAATTAAGACTCCAAGACCAGGGATCTCTCAACTGTATCACTTGATTAGTTATTGGATGATGTCATATAAGTAATAAGAAACAGTGAGGAGGAATAGATAAGACTTGCAGTCAGGAAAACTTTATCTCTTACACTTATTAGCTATGTATCATTGGGTAAGCCATTTAGCTTCTCTCTTTCCAGGCCTCACTGTATGGCTAATCTAGATAATTTAAAACTCTCTTCTACCTTTGCTGAGCATTGGAGATGCAAAAGCAAAGATAAAAACAGCCTCTGCCCTCAAAAAGTTTACAATCTATAGGTGGGAGCAGGGCACAATGTGAAGACAAATGAGTGAATACAGAATTAAAATAATATGTTCTATTTAGGGGGATGATGAAACACTACGAATTACCTATATCAGGGGAAACTTTTCGTAGCAGGTGGTGCTTGGGCTGAACATGAAAGGGAGGCTGGAGATGAAAAAAGAAGGGATTCAAGTCATGCAAAAAACTTGCATATAAAACCCCTAGAGTGTGCGATTCTTAGATGTGGCATGGCATGGCTGGGTCTGTCAACTCTGCTTGCCTTGTATTGGTCTGTACAATCATCCAGCAATTGTGCCTATATGACCTCAGGATAGTTGCCTTACACATTCAATTTAAAAGTCATGGGAAGAGACTCTGAAAAGTTTCCCTCCTTCCTATAGTCTTCCTCTTGTATCTTCCATATCATCTCCTGTAGAATGCATGAAGAAACCACGTGGTTGGCTCTGGACGTCTTCCTGCAGCACATCTGACAAAGGGATGGAAGTGTTTTGGAGTGAATATACACATATGAAGAGTTTTTTTAGTACCATCAGCACTGCTATGCTCAATTACATCTGAATTAAAACTACAGAGTAAAATTCTGCAAAGGAATGGACCTGGACAAATGAACACCGGTTGGTATTTCGTGTTTCAGAACACTTGCATATAAACATGTTACAAAAAAAGGACAAAATGATTCCCTCAGGAACTATCTGAAAGCTTGAGAGCCTCATTTGGATTGGGGAAGATAGTTAGATTTCCAAGACAGTATGTTGGGTAAGTCTGTTCCATATTGTCCTACAAACTGACTCCATTTGAAATCTTTTCTCTCAGCCCATTCAGTGGAAATTTCAAGTATGAATTCTCTTGGTCCTGAAAATATTTATTGCCTTTGGTCAGTCCCTAAACTAGAAAATGTGGTTATTTGAGGTCTAAAATTGCAAAGTGACGGGGGAAAAAACAAATGGAAAACATTAGATATCAAGTCACAGGACTCAAGCATTGAATTCAAGTTCTGAGATTTATTATTTATGGGACATTAGGAAAGTCACTTCACCTCTCCAGAAAAAATAAAATAGGTAGAGGCAGATGAGAATTTTTTTTCTGTGGTGCATTCTCTATAAAATATGTGCTCCCTCATTACTGACCCTCCTCCCCAAACTACCTGGAGATGCTCTTCACAAATGAAGTACAGGGGCAGCTAGGTGGCACGGGGGATAGAGCACTGGCCCTTGAGTCAGGAGGACCTGAGTTCAAATCTGACCTCAGACACTTAATATTTACCTAGCTGTATGGCCTTGGGCAAGCCACTTAACCCCATTTGCCCTGCAAAAACCTAAAAATAAAAATAAAACAAAAAATAAACCAAAAAAGAATGAAGTACAGGGGCAGTTAGGTGGCACAATGGATAGAGCACCCATCCTGGAGTCAGGAGGACCTGAGTTCAAATGTGACCCCAGACACTCAATAATTACTTAGCTTGGGCAATCTCTTAACCCCATTGCCTAACAAAAACAAAAATAAAAAAAGAATGAAGAACAAATACCAAACAAACAACTGAAATCTTCTACCTGTCCCCTGCATTTATATAACTATCTTTTGGGCTCCCAAACTCAAAAGTCTAATCACTATGCTGTCTCTGTCTGAGCCACATTGGACATTGTTGTGCTTCCCCTTGCCTCAACTATTTTGTCTCCACTTCTCCTACTCAAGGCAAAAAAAAAATAAGAAAAGAAAAAAAGCCAAGTTGCAGTTCTTTTACTGGATCTCAGTTTTTCACTATTAAATGAAATTTTTGAAGATCTTCAAAACTAAAGATCTTTAAAAGAATCTGCAAATCAACTTTGTATCTATTTTGTTCATATGTCACTGATATATAAATATACATTTCCTCCAATAGAAGGTAAGCTTCTTTAGGGCAGAAATGATTTCATTTTAGTTCAGATGATAGCTCAGTTACTTATTAGTTATGTGACTCTGAGCAGTCTTTGTCATTTAATCTCTCTAATCTTCAGTGATATCCATAAAGTAGGAATAATATCATTTACCTCATAGGATGATGTGGATCAAATGAAATGTAGTGCCTTGTGATCCTGAAAGTGTTATATGAATGTTGGTCATTATCATCATCATCATCATCATCATCATCATCATCATCATCATCATCATCATCATCATCATCATCATCATCAACCTTGCTGTTGTTTTCTAGTCTGGGACTTAACAAACTTTGATAACTATTTATTTGAGATTGGTTAAAAAGCTTATCTTTTAAGTCTTTTCTATTAGGCAGCAGGATTCCACTGATTTTGCAACCAAACTTGAAATAGAAATCTGCTTCCTGTAATTTGCTACAACCATGTTAACTTTTTTGTAAGGCTACATTTTAAAAACATATCAGTGTTACAAGAGGGAATTATAGTCTGGTAAAGACTGACAAAAGAGGAGCAACTATAATCAAATAAAATAGAAGAATTAATGAAAAAAAAGGGGAATACCATGGAGACACTTGGTGAATGTCTTGTGAATAGACTCCATTTGACTATTGGAAACCATTGAATATGCCCAGAAACAGTGATATTGAGGTATTCTAACCCAAAATGCTTCTCAGAAAGATAGATAGATGTGTGTGCGTGTGTGTGTGTGTGTGTGTGTGTGTGTGTGTGTGTGTGTGTGTGAAAGAGAGAGAGAGAGAGAGAGAGAGAGAGAGAGAGAGAGAGAGAGAGAGAGTAAATATATTAGGGCAGCCTCTCTTGTGAAACACTGTCTCTTCTAAAGACAATAGTCTACTCTTCCTGTCTACCATTTTCTAGAATTTTTTATACCTTAAATTTCCATGACTAAAACTCTATGTAGAGAAACTGGCCTGACAATTCCTTATCCTATGAAATGGAGGGAAGGAAAATGGTCAAACCAACGTGAATGAGATCTGCCACTTCTCTAATTTATAACTTATTGAACAAAGGATCACAAGGTCTGAGATTTAGAGTAGGATAGGAGCTCAGAGACCAGTCAGTTCAGCCTTCTCATTTTATAGAAGAGGAAACTGAGGCCCAGTGAGATAGTTTGACTTATCTGAGGCCATGGAGATCATCAAGTGGCCTTGACCAATGAACTGTTCCCTAGTGGGGACATATAGATTGTAGTTTCCTTGGTACCATTTAGAGAAAAAGGTCTTCCTAGTGTGTGTGGGAATCTCTGGTTTGTAGGGGGCAGCTATTATTCTGGTCTGGACCTGTTAATAATAGCCCTGATAGAGCTATCCCAATTGCCTCCTTCATTTGTTGCCCCTATCCTTGTGTTCCTACCTTTAGAAGACTTCTTTCTTTTTTTGGAGACTTCTTAAAAAGATCTCTTTTGTTTGCATTTAAATAAATAAATGAACAAACAAAAAATAAATTAATTTACATATAAATCTAATTTATATTTATATCTTTAATAGCTTAAACTGTATTTTTGAGCCAATCTGTATGTATACATATGCACATAGTTATATGTTTATACATACCTATGTCTATGTATAAAAACATATATAAGGTGCATGTTCATGCTTGTTTATATATGCCTATATGCTATATCTATATATGATATATATATATTCACATATGCATATATCATATATCATATATCATACATGTCTATAGACAGTTCATATAGAGAGATACACTATGTAGAGTCTTATCTGTATGAATGTATTTATATGTTTTTTAAAATGTTGATCCAAGTAGTTCCTACTCATCCACTTTTTCTTGTGGCACCCCATTTCCCATCTCCATGAATTTGCTTTGGCTGTCTCCTGCACCTCTAATATTCTCCCTCTCATCTTTTGGAATCCCTTTTCCTTACGCAAGTGCCATTTTGAAAGATACAGCATCTGCTTTATTAAAGCTTGAATGGCGTCCCTTTACTGAGGCAAGGAGGCCAGCCTCAGAGCTCGTTTTGTCCAGAAGACTGTGAATATAAAAAAAGATACCTTAGACATATTCAAAGGCTAGAAAGTTGAACAGAATTCCACTTTTTCATCAGAGATTTCTTTGTGACTTACTATGGCTGTTGTGAACTTGGAGGCTGAAGGGTGGTAGAGATATTAGCATCTTATTTACCAGTTAGGAATTATATTCTTTTTACTTTTGAAATAGTTTTTCAATTGTATTTTGAATCTGTAAGAATTAAGCTTTATTCTAATGCAGAACATGCATCTAGACCTGGACTAAAAGTGCCTTATTCTGCATAGTCTTCCCTAGTTGCCATGGTTGCTAATATTTCCCTTATCTATGGTAGCTTGTTGCTACATTGGTTACATTTTTCTGTAAATAGATTGGGATTGATAGATATAGATAATGTAGACATTTATAATAAAGATATACTTATATGAATATATAAAATATATATTTAGAGAGATAAATAAATAGAGTAAAGTTCTGTATAGGTATACCTTATCACTCTTTTGAATATATAAACTTCTTGAGTGTCCATTTCATTTCTCTTTTTTCTTCCCAGAACCAATTACAATGTCTGGTACACAGTAGGCAATTAACAAAAAATTGGGATGAATCAATTGATGTTATTTTTTTGGTGTTTGCAAGGCAATGGGGTTAAGTGATTTGCCCAAGATCACACAGCTAGGTCATTATTACATGTCTGAGGCTAGATTTGAACTCAGGTCCTCCTGACTCCAGGGCCGGTGCTCTATCTACTGCATCACCTAGCTGCCCCTGAATCAATAAAATGTTTAAAAAAAATCAAGAAAAATATTAATACTTAAAACTACTGCAATTAATCAGACTGTAAGAGATAGGTCTATCAGAATGTAAGAAGGGCCTATCATAGCGCACTCAGAGACTTAGACCTGGGAAAAGAGGGGTTATTGGATGATTAAATTAGCATATTTGGAAAAGAAGAAGAGTTGATTTGAAAGTAAGAGGAAAATGGAAGACAGTCAGGGTGGTCTCTGGAGAGTGCAACTGGCTTTTGACCTTACTGTATTCTCTGTTCTCATGACTTAGCTCAGTCAAATGAAGCAATAAACATTTTTTTTAAAATCTTGATTTCTAAGTTACCCTTTGAACCTGACCCTCTAGGCTATAGTAATGGGAGGCCATACATAAATCCTATGAATTTGAAATCTTTCCTGTTTCAGAGCAATTTGATAATAGGCACAATAACTATCAATATAACTGGATTGGAGAATTTAGCAGAAAGTTAAATCTTATGTAGAAAGAGGGGAATTGCCTATTTTTCCAGGTAACTGTGTTAGATGTACTCAGGAGCTAAAAAAAAATGTAATTAGCATGTAAATTGCATTCTGAAACAGAGAACAAAAATAATCATGTCACTAAGGGCCTATCTACAGTAGACTTTTGGTGCCAGAGATTGACCTGCAATCCTCTCTAACAAGGTGATAATGAGCTCCTAATGCCCACAGGAGCCGTTAGGTAAAAAGGCTTATAGGTAAGAGAAGCACATTTCCATATGCATGATCTAAGGCAAAATATAGACAAACAAAACCAATATCAGCATCTTCACCTTTAGTCAGAAGAGAATGATGGCGATTTAAGGCTGCTAAACAAGAATTCAGTCTCTTAAGATTTCCAAGAAGGTTTATAATCTTGGTTGAGGTGACTGGGACTTGGAGCTACATGTGAACCACTAGAGGGTCAGGGAGAGTATAACAATGACGAGAAGAGGATGGAGTCTTCCTACCTCCCCACCCCCTCCAACCCCTGCCTCTGTAACAATAGCCAGTTCAAGATAAAGAAGTGACAGGGAGAATATTAAAGTCATCTCACAACCCTATTTTGGAGCAAATGATCTCCCTTAAAAATAATTTTGGCCAAATTTATGTAATAGTTATGGATGAGATTTAAGGGAAAGTTATCCTTGTTTATACACACATATGAATACACATATCTTTATAATATAAAATAATAGAATAGAATATATTATCTATTATCTCTCTCTAAATATATTATATATTTACACATATGTATATTGCAACACACACTAACATACACTGTTAACTGATCTGAAATTTCCTCTGTATTTATATAACTGAGCATAGTAATTCCCAAGCAGCTAAATGGTCAAGAATGTCTATAAAATAAAATATAAAGATTAGTTATTTGTGACTTAAACACCTCTCTTTTAAAAATATAATCATTTAACTTGTATGAGGGAGTTCCCTGCTGACACTTGGGTTTGAGTGACAGGCAGAACCAACAACTATTCTTGGAATCCATCAGTGTCACATGTTTGCCCTATAATTTCTCCATATAATAAAATAGCACTTGGCTTTCAAATAATTGGAAGCTACTGGATGGGACTGATTATTACCCTTCCAACTATTACTTAACTATGGTTTAGTGGTGGAAAAGACTTTCTTGGGAGTCAAGAGACCGGAGTTTACCTCTCAGCTCAGTATCTTACTGGTTCTTTGACATTACTGTTGAGCCAATCACTGATCATCAGTTTTCCCATTTGTAAAATTGGAGGCAAAATATATCAGATATATCTATTTGACAGGCTTTTTTGAGAAAATGCAATCCAATCCCACAAGCATTTCTTAAATGTTTATAATGTATAAGTCACTAGGACTTGCATAAAGAAAAGTACTTTGTAAAGTGCTAAAGAAATGGGAGTTGTTATAATTACTATTATTATTGTCCAGACCTATGATTTTATTGGTCTGTTGGAGCTCCTAGAGGGAAAAATTCTTTCTACCAATGAATATTAGTAACTATTTTGCGACATATCATCTTAGAAATTTAACTGAGTTATTTATTGCTATTGCTACTGTTTGCCTTTTTAAGAGCAGGCATAGTACGGTGAAAAGAATGTTAACCATAGAGATGGTAAGACCTGAAATCAAATCCAACCTCTGACACATACTGTGATGAATTCTGTGTTAAATCACTTGCTTCTCAATCCTCTAGGCTAGTCTCTTAGAGGTGAAGTTACTGAGCTGCATTGCTGGTGGTTATTAGCTAAGGAGTTCCTCATATCATTAAAATCTGAGTTCTAGTCCTTATCCCTTTATTTCTATTATGCTAATTTTCATAATCAGAATTACAGAAGACATGTTCAAATGATACAAAACTGATAAATAGGTTTGTCATAAGTGGTTGTGTTGTTGAAGAAATAAAGATGATAGGACCTTAGAATTCTTCTCTTGTCTCAGAAACATGAAAAACTCTCTGAAGCACTTAGCCATATACCGATGGGAACCTATGTATTATGTAGCAATAGTAATATGTTTTCAGAATAATAAATTGACCAGAAGTGAGTGAGTTGGAATATATATATATATATATATATATATATATATAAATATATATATATATATATATATATATACACACACACACAACTATGTGATAAAAGAGTCAAACTTTTAAGTTGAATCTTCATTATTATGCTAACTGGTATAGTTGAGAGATTACTGTACCTAGAGTCAGGAAAACATTTTTATTTCAAATCTGACCTTATACATACACATATTATATATGTATGCCCAAATACACAGATATATCTAAATCTATACCCACATCAATCTTAGCTATGTCGCCCTGGGCATGTCACTGGATAGGCCTCAGTTTCCTTATCTGTACAATGAGTTCAGAGAAGGAAATGATAAATCACTCTAGAATCTCTACCAAGAAAACCCCAAATTGAGATTTCATGAAGTGATGGGTAGGAATGAACAACAAAAGCACTATTAACATTTTTCTTTATCACATTCTTAAGTTTAGAAAACTCAAATTACTCCCAATACATATAACTTTGATTATTTATAATATTTAAATACATGGAAAATTTTATAATGGGCCCTGACTGTGGAAACTGGTTCCATCACATGATTGGCTCAGTTTTGTCCTAGACTGATTCTCAGTTCTACCTGGATATGATTGACTTGGTGCACCTCAGCTATGTCTTTCTTAGCACCATCCTTTGACAAGGATGGTGCATTGATTATTATAGATTCTTTTCTGTTATAAGTAGAATCCAGTATGAATTTCCTGCATCTATAATTTAACCTGACACTTATTTGGGTTGGGGTAATTGGTATTATATTTTCCTCTTCCAAAGGAAAAAATGTGTTAGGGGATCTTATTCAAGGAACAATCCTTTATGTCTTATTTCCTTTACTGATGCCCTGTCAGCGTCTTTCTATCTCATTCATCTGACTTAATAGATAATCAACTTTTGTGTTTGGAAATGTAAAAGTTTGGGCATGGGGCCACTGACTCGCTTTAAAACTACTGGGGTTGGAATTTCTGTTCCATGCTTCTGCTTGCATATTTCAGAGTAACTCAGTGTTGACAAACACAACACAATTCTTCAAATCGTGAGATCTTGGAGGATGATGTTAAAAAAAATGAATTATAGATATATGGATTGAGCAGGTACTTCTCAAGTAGTTCTTCCCCTATAAATATCAAGAGAGATCTTAGACATGTCATTTCATTGGTAATAAATAATTGCTGGGTGAGCAAACTCCCACTGATACATGTCAGCACCTTCCCTGTCATTTATAGACCTAGGGATTTGCCTAGCCCAGGGGTCAGACTCAAGTAGAAAGCGATCTACTAAACTATATGAGTCCTTGCTGGTCATATATTGACCAGTCACATATCAATATTATCTATGTTCTATTGTATTTTGGTTTATTTTCTTCAATATTTCCCAATTACAATTACATTTCCCAATTGCATTTTAGTCTGGTTCAGAACTGCAACATGCAGCTCTGAAATTTGATATCTCTGACCTAAATCACTGAGAAGAGTGACTTGTACAGGGTTAGCCTGATATGTTGATTTAATTGATTAATTTTGAAAAACTTAATATGGATACACATGCATGCATTATACACACACGTGTATATATATATATATATATATATATATATAAAACACACATGATACTTTAATGTTTGGAAGAGGCATCATATTCATTGATTCTTATAACAATATTATGAAGTAGGTGCTTATTTTACAGAAAAAAAAACCTGAGACAGAAGGAAAATAATTACTTTTCCAAGTTATTATTAATAAGTGAATATCTAAGGAAGGCTTCAAACCCACAGCTTCCTGCTTCCAATTTTACAGTTTATTAGATACTGCCTAATATCTTAATTTCCACACTTTCTGTATCTGAAGCATCAAGGTGAATTTTTGCCAGTTTCCTGCTTTGGCACAGGTTTTCCAGTGAACTGTTCTCACAGGTGGTCTCTAGGAACATTTTAAGACAAAAATGATATTGGTGGAGTGAGTGGGAAGTTTTGTGTATTCCATATCGTACTGAAAATTTCTCATTCACACACAGTTTGGATTCAACCACTCTTTAAGTTACAATTCCTGCATACTAGTAATAATGCAACTGAACAGAACTAAATGAGAAAATCATTATTTGAATCAAGAATAAGTTCATAGAAAATTATGGTATATGAATGTGATGGAGTACTATTGTTCTATAAGAAATCATGAGCAGGTGGACTTCAGGAAAAATGTGGAAAGACTTGCATTACCTGATGCTGAATGGAGTGATCAGAACCAGAATATAATACACATTAACAGCAATATTGTTTGATGATCAATTATTATGGACTTAGCTCCTTTCAGCAATTCAGTGATGAAGGACATTTTTAAAAATTAATTTATTTTTTCCCCAACTATATGTAAAAATAGCTTTCAACTTTAAATTTTGGTAAGATTTTGAGTTCCACATTTGCCTCCCTTCCCCCCCTTCACCCTGACAGCAAATTTTCTGAAATATATTACACATATATATGTATACTAAACATATTTCCTATTAATCATGTTGTGTAAAAAAATTAGAACAAAGGGGAAATATAAAACATATAAAAATTATTTTGATCTGTATTCTGACTCTAAAGTTCTTTCTCTGGATATGAATTGTATTTTCTCTTACAAGCCCTTTAGAATTGCCTTTGATCTTTGTACTGCTGAGCAGAGTTGTCTATCATAGTTGGTCATCACATAATGTTGTTGAAGTGTACAATGTTCTCCTGGTTCTGCTTACCTCACTCAGCATCAGTTCATGAAAATCTTTCCAAGATTTTCTGCAGTCCTGCTCATGATTTCTTACAGAACAATAGAATTGTATCATATTCATATACCACAAGTTGTTCATTCATTCCCCAATCATGCTCATCTCCTCAATTTCCAATTCTTTGCCACCATAAAAAGAGCAAAGACAATTCTAACAGACTTGTGATGGAAAATGACATTTACATCCAGAAGAAACAGCTATGAAGTCTGAATGCAGACCAAAGCAGACTATTTATTTTTTTCCTTTTTTCTCATGACTTTTTCCCCTTTAGTACTGATTCCTGTTTCACAACATGACTAAAAGGAAAATATTTTAAATACAATTGTACCTGTATAACCCATATTAGCTTACTTGCTTTTGTGAGGAGGAGGAGGCAAGAAAAAATGCAGAACTCAAAAACTTACAAAAAGATGAATGCTGTAAACTATCTTTGCATGTAATTGAAAAAATATAGTGCCACCTTTATATTCAATGAATTCATTACTTGTCAAATCCATTAATCACGTCATTTTGTAGAGAAAAAGTGTTTCAGCACTCTGCACTTTCTCCAGACTCATCAAATTTGCTAGTCATGTTGTTGTCCCAAGAGAAAATGCTTTACCACTTATCTCTTACTCACCATCCATCTTTAGGGATGAAACAGAGGTGAGCTGTCAGTCTCCTTATAGTTCAAACAGTGTAAGATCCCAGGCTAAACTCACTTGCTCATTGTTTGACCTTGATTGGTTTATCTTGCTTGTAAATAGCAATTGTTTCTATTTTGTCCAGAATTCCTAAGAACCTTCCCTCCCAGATTGATAGTGTTTTTTGACTATAAAAAAATTCTTTACTTCATTTCTTACTTACCTGCCTTAATCACTAAGAAGCCCTGAGGATCTTAGCCTCCCAGTGTAATTATTTTGGGAGAGACTAAGTAAAAATGACCATTCTTGACTTCTTTAACTCATATCTCTCTTATCTGGCCTTAATCACAGAATGGGCTTTGCCTCAATCAAACTGTGACTTGGGAAAGACCTTAGCTTTCCATTGTATCCAAGGTCATCTCTAATTGTCTGTATTGTTATCTATTCATTGGACTCAGATGACTCCAGAAGAGAAAAGGAAACTGGTGACTTTGCACAGTATCTCTTCACTTAATTCCAATTAATTTACATGCTATGGCATGTAATGTCATGGTCCTCTCTGAGAGCAAAGGACAAACAACCCATTATGCTAATATGTAAAGTGAAACTACATTTTATTTTATTTTTATTTATTTATCTATGAAAATAATTGCTTTTTTAAAAAACCCATGTATAGTTAGTTTTAAAAGTTCTGGATTACCCAGTAAAATGTGAAAATTTTGGGAAACTTTCGTGAATTATTTGTAATTGCATTCTTTCTATGTTCAACAATGCTTTTATTTTTTATGATTATATGCAAAGATAGCTTTCAACATTCATACTTTGCAAACTTTTGAGTTCCACATTTTTCTATTACCCCTTCTTCATTCCCCTCATCCCCATGACAGTTAACAATCTGATAAAGGTTGTACATACACAATTGTGTTTGATATATTTCCATATTAGTGAAAGAAGAATTAGAACTAAGGGGAAAAGAGTATGAAGGAGAAAGAAACAACAGAAAAAAGGAGTTTTAAAAAGTGAGCACAGTATGCTTTGCTCTGCATTCAACCTCTATAGTTTTTCCCCTGGATGTGGATGACATTTTCCATAACAAGTCTTTCAGGATTGTTCTTGATCACTGAACTACTGAGAGGAGCTACAGCCATAATAATTGATCATCTTACAATATTGCTGTTAATGTGGACAATGTTCACCTGATTCTGCTCATTTCACTCAATATTGACTCATGAAAGTTTTTCCAGGATTTTTCAAAGTGCATCCGATTATTATTTTTTTAATTATCATTACTATTTACAGAAATAGTAATTGTGAAAATTATTTCCTATATTTCTACATTCCTGCTAATCTTGGTTGAATTAGTTTTATCTCTTCAAAAACGTTTTCTTTCCCTTCATCCTATCTCCCTATTTGTACTTTCCTTTGCCCTTTCCCTTTATTTTGCTTCATCCATAGTTTGCTTTTGCTTGTTGCTTTTCTCACACTGTCCCTTCTCCTCTTCCCTCCTACTTTCCAGTAGAGTAGGATAGATTTCTAAGTCCAATTGGAAATATATATCATTCCTTCTGGAGAGTAAAATTTACTCATTGTTTACACTTTCTTTTCTTTCCTTCTACCTTAATAGGTCTTTCCTGCGTTTTCATGTAGTGCTAATTATCCTCTAAAACCTCCAACTTCATCTCCCAGTATAATCCTTTTGTCATTTTTTTTCTAGCTCACTACAGTAATTTTTTGAAAGTTTGATTGCTATGGCATTAAATGAGTAGTTTAATTTAGGAAGTATCTCAAAGTATCCACCTTTCACCTGTACGTTAGTGTAATTGAGAAGTATAATTTTCAAGCATCATAAAAATCATCAAATCGTATTTAATTTATATCTACACTCTCTGTCTGAATACCCTCCCTCCAGGTGTCCCATTAGAAATACAACCCTTATGAGCTTAAGAACCATCACATCTTGATCAATTTATACCCATACTTTCTGAGTTCCCTCCCTCCAGTTGCCCCAGTAGAACTACTCACACCCTCTGCTAACTATGTTTCTTTTAGTTGTCCTAATATACTATTGTATATAATTGGAAAACAAATAAAATGTTAAAGTAAAAAAAATTGGGGATTTTTAATTTGTTCTTTCTTTAACTTTTTATTTGCGTGCTCAGTCCATTGAGTTCCCCTTTCTCTTTTTTATTCATATAAGCATTTAGAAATATAATATATCCCCTAATGACTGCTTTGGCTGTATCCCATAAGTTTTGGTATGCTGTCTTGTTGTTATCATTGTCTTGGATGAAATCATTAATTCTTTCCCTGATTTATTGCTTGATCCACTCATTCTTTAAAATAAGGCTATTTAGTTTCCAATTAGTTTTAGAGCTATCTCTCCATGGCCCATTATTGTGCATGATTTTTATTGCATTATGGTCTGAAAAGAATGTATTCAATATTTCTGTCTTTCTGCACTTTATTATGAGATTTTTATGCCCTAATTTAGGATCAATTTTTGTGTTGGTGCCAGGAAAAAAGGTATATTCCTTTCTATTCCCATTCAATTTTCTCCAAAGTTCTATCATGCCTGACTTTTCTTACATGCTATATACCTCGTTAACCTCCTTCTTGTTTAGTTTATAGTTAGATTTGTCTATTTCTGAGAGTGGGATAGAAGTCTCCCACCAGTAGAGTTTTGTTGTCAATGCTGTTCTATAACTCATTCGATTTCTGTTCTAAGAAACTGGATGCTATACCACTTAGTGCATGCATATTTAATATTGAAATTGCTTCATTGTCTATGTTACATTTTAGAAAAATATAGTTTCACCTTCCTTATCTCATTAATGAGATAATTTTTTCAGCTGCTTTGTCTGGGATAAGGATTGCCATCTCTGCCTTTTTTGCTTCAGTTGAAGCATAATATATTCTGCTCTAGCCTTTTACCTTTACTCTGTATGTATCTCTCTGCTTCAGATGTTTTTCTTGTAAGCAGCATATTGTAGGATTCTGGTTTTTAATCCACTCTGCTATCCCCTTACATTTTATGGAAAAGTTCATCCCACTCATATTCAAAGTGATAATTATTAACTCTTAATTGCCCTCCATGCTATCTTCCCTCTGTTTGAATCCCGCCCCCCCCACCTTTTTCACCTTATGGCTATTCCTATGAATACTACCTCCTTTAGTGTGTTTGCCCCCTTCTATCCAACCTTCCTCCCCTTCTTTTCCTTTCCCTTTTCCCCTTCTTCCTTCCCTTCCTTCCATCAGTTCCTCTTTTCCTCCCCCCCCTTCCCCTCTTAAAATTTAATGGGTAAGATAAGTTTCTAAATTCAGCTGTGTGTGTTAATTCATCTTTGAGTCAAATCTGATGAGAGTAAGATTCAGGCAGTTCGCATTTCCTCCCTTCTTTCCCTCTATTACAATATGTCCTTTGCACCTCTTAATGTGATTTAATTTATCCCATAATTTGCCCCATTTATTCTCCTCCTTCCACCTGTCTCTTTACTGCCCCCCCCTATTAAGGAGATATTATTTTTAAATCATTCCATCAAAGTCATGAACAAGTCATGAGTATCCATTCTATATTCTCTCTAATAGAGCTACAATTCTCAAGAGTTATGAGAATCTTTGTCCCAGGTGG
Source organism: Macrotis lagotis (assembly GCF_037893015.1). Taxonomy (NCBI): domain Eukaryota; kingdom Metazoa; phylum Chordata; class Mammalia; order Peramelemorphia; family Peramelidae; genus Macrotis; species Macrotis lagotis. The sequence goes on along the minus strand of NC_133661.1, from coordinate 38,917,217 downwards.
GGATATAGCCAGTTTCTTTTTATTGTACAAGAGTCTTTTTTTTTTCTTTTCCCCTGTTTGCCTTTCCATGAATCTCCTGAATCTCCTGTTTGAAGATCAAATTTTCTGTTTAGCACTGATTTTTTCATGAGGAAATGCTGGAATACCTATCTCTTTCCCTGGAAGAAAAGGCTCAGTTTGACTGGATAGTGAATTCTTGATGCATTACAAGTTTCGTTGCTCTCCCAGATATTTCATTCCAGACCCTTCAATCCCTTAATGTTGATGCAGCCTGGTCTGTGTAATTCTGTCTCTGACTCCTTGGTATCACACTTATTTCTTTCTGATTGATTGCAGGATTTTTCCTTGATCTGATAATTCTGGAGTTTGGTCATAATATTCCTTGGTGTTTTCATTTTGGGATACCTTTCAGGAGGAGGGGATTGATATATTCTTTCAATGACTATTTTGTCCTCTGGTTCTAGGATATCAGGGAAATTCTCCTTCATCATATACTGCATTTTTCTCTTTAAGGTTTTCAAGGCAGTCTTTTGATTCTTAAATTGCATCTTTTGGATCTATTTTACAGCTCTTTTGTTTTGCTGATGAGGTATTTTACATTTTCTTCTATCTTTTTAAAATTTTGTTCAACGGATTCTGGTGTTTCATGAAGTCATTAGTTTCCACAGATACCAATCTTTCATTTTTAGAAAAGAGTTTTCTTCATTTACCTTTTATCAACTCTATTTTGAAGGACTTTTCTTTCCATTTGCCCAATTGTGTTTTTGAATTATTTTATGTACTTGTCCAATTGTATTTTCAAAGGATTTGTTTTCTTGTTGTAAGATATTAATTTTCTCCTGCATAATGTTAATTTTCTCTTATATTTCTTTTCCCATTTTCTTCTTTTTGATTTTTGACTCCTTTCTGATCTCTTCTAAGAAGACTTTCTGGGCTGGGGACCAATTCACATTCTCCTCTGAACTTCCAGTTCTCTGAATTAGTATCCTTGTCTTCAAGGAAACATTCAATTGACCGCACTTTGTGCTGGCCTTTCTTCATTTTGGGCCCTTTCCCTAGGATGTTCTGTTGGGGTTTGGGCTGGTTCATTACCTTCCATGTTGACATCCCTAGAGGTCTTTCCCACTCCAGGGGATTACTCAGTGGGCTGGCTTGTAAGAGATGCCAGAAGCTTTCTCTGGATTATCTTTGATGTTGATTAGTGGCCCAATCCTTAGGCCTAGCATAATGGGTGGAGGCATATCAGGATCTAGGCTATCCTTACACAATGTGAGTTGTTCCCTTGGGCTAGACAGTTAATCAACTTAATCAGCAATCATTGCTTGGGGAGATCCACAGCCCATATCTGAGCCTTGGGGCAAGGTGCAACTCCCTGGTGGGGGCTGTTAGTGTGTATGTTCTGGAGAAAGTCACATTCTCCCACAGGAATAGGGGGGGATGACTCAGTTGGAAACATGGGAACTCCACTGAAAACTCGGGGGCTTGTTGCCCAGGTGTTCTACACCAACCAAACTGATCAGATAGATGTCTGGCCACCACCCTGGAGCTCTCTCACCTGTCATGCAAATAGTAAACTCTTCTGCCTTGTTCTCAGGTTAGTCCCCAGTCTCACCCCTGAGTTGGCTCTCTGCTTTCTGCCCCCTGGCTTGCCCACACTTTCTTATACTCCCTTGTGGCAGACCTGGTTGAGGGATATTCTCCTTGGTTCTTCTCTGGGTTCTGTGGGTCCACATTCTGTAAAGAGGCTTGATTCAAGCTAGTTCTAAGGGAAAGCCAGGAGAACTTAAAACAGTGCCTGACTTCTCTCTGCCTTGTCTAGAAGTGCACAGCTCATAGATTTTCAAGCTGAAAGGGGACCTTGGAAATCAATAAGTCTTTATTCCTTCATTTTATATGTGAGGGAACTGAGATCCACAGATGTAAGTGACTTGCCTAAGATCACACAAGTAATAAGTAGCAGAACTGAGATTTTAACAATTAAAATCCTTTGATTCAAAAGGTTATGCTTTTTCTACTATATCATATTTCTATCTTTAATGCTAAGACTTTTATTTGAGCTGTCATTGGTATTTAAGATCCTTTGGGACAGTAGTTCTTCTCAGCAAAATTTAATAAATAAACAAATAAAATAAAACTGAAAATTTCCTCCCCCCATTGGGGATCGTTGATTGTCCTTTGATTCCCATTCTAGTAACTTTTTTAGATTAATTTAATTAATAATTCTCACAAAAGCATATTAAAAAAGAGTACCGTTTAATGTTTACCATGTAGCCAAGCTTTTGGAACACTAAGTTAAAGATTTCAGTGAATATGATTTGCAATTCAGTTGTATGCTCTGGAAAGTTGCTAATGAAAATGAACTTCCTTGTATCACTTCATTTCCCAAGAGATAGTGTTATAATCTCCTTTGATATGATGCTATTACAGTTCTTCTTTTGATCTTACATTTGCTTGATATTAGATAGCCTTAGTTCAAACAAAAGCCAAGCATGTGAGCTAACATTCATTTATATTATTGTGATTGTTTTGCTATTTGATGCTAAGACACCTGAGATCAGAACCTTAGACATATTCCATGCTTAAATTTCACTCGGGGAGTAGCACAGAAACCTAGAATATTCTAGAACAATTTGAAGGTTGGTAATTTCTTTGAGGAAGGCAATCACTTCACCAAAACAAATCATAAGCCAATAACATACCTAATAGTTGTTGAGAGTCATGGAGGCTGAAAAAATCACTCTTTATAGCCATCTGGTCAAGAGCTTCTCTGAACTCATCTAGGCTGTTCCTTGGTCAATAGTGATAGAGTTCATGGGTTTTTTTTTTTTTTTTATTTCTGTTCCAGACTCCTTTGCAGATTACATTGTTGTCATGATCTCTAAGTATCCAGAAATAATTTCAGCCACGATGAGGTATGAAAGTATGACTTTGACAATACTGTACATAGGAGGAGTTTAACAAAAGTTTCTTGAATTAAAATTTATCTCATACTATATGACTATTAACTCAGGTCCCCAAAGAAGTTACTTCAACGTAGACATAACAACATTAATAGGTACTGAGTTGCACTCATATAATTTTTGGAACATAGAGTTATGGAGTTAATATTAGAAAGGTACTCCCAGGCCATCCAGTTGAACCCATTTATTACTATTATTACTTTTTTTTACAAATAAGCAGTATGTGTCAGAAAATTGAATGACTGCCCACAGTGTCATCAGTTGTAAAGAGTTGGGATTTGAAATGAGAATCTTTGACTGCAGAGTGGTGTGCTCATCTTTGTTTTTGTCTTTCTATTTAATCTTAGAATCAAATGAAATAGAAAAATATCAATATATTTGGATATTAGCAAATATAAAAAATAAAATAATAAAAATAGAATTATAAAAAATTATATGAAAATATGAGTTGCCATTTTTTGAGACTAACTTTAAAGTGACTATTAAATATTACATTATAGAATAACTGATTATATGATTTTTTTGAATTTTTATGATTATTATACTGATTGTATTATGGAGTTCTAGGTTCTAGGTTGGGCATGGAGTGGGATGAGAGGAAAGAATAGAGAATGTTGATACATGTTATAGCATAATAATAGTTAACATTTATATAATGCTTTATTATATGATTATGTGTCTCCCCTAAACTCTTTACAATTATTATCTCATTTGATCCTCCCAGCAGCTCTGAAAGGCTTATAGTTACCATTTCTATAGATGAGAAATCTGAAGAAAATGGAGATCGAGTGACTTCCCCAGGGTCAAACAACCAGTAAATATCTGAGGTTAGATTTGAGCTTAGGTTTTTCTCTCTCTAGGCAGTACACTCTATCTACTGTGTCACTTAGCTGCCAGAGGTTCTAGAAAGAATGACCATGAAGCCCACATGGCTAATTGTTGCAAAAAGTCATCTTAGAACAAAGTGTCTCATGCCAAAATCTTACAATGCAAGGTAATAGATCAGACTCCATATAACTCATCTTGAGTTCTGGGTAATACATGCTGATATGAGATTAAGCAATTTATTCTCTCTGGGTCTTAATCTATTCAACTGTAAAATAAGGATTTGGATTAGATGCCTTACAGGTGCCTTCAGATTCTATGCCTATGGTTCTATTATCTTTGATCTCTTTGCCCTCCTCTAGTGGAATTCCTATTACTTTCTCCTTTGTTTTGAGTGTCTCGTGGTGGTGCATCTGTCCTTGGACTTTTGTAGGAAATGAGAGGTCATGTAGGGCAGTGGAAGGAGCCTAAGATTTGGAGTCAGGAGATGACAGCACATGGGTCAGTATACTAGAATACTTTGAGGAAGTCTTCCCATTGGCCCATGTCTTGAGGGTAAGGGGAAGAACCAATTAGAATGATGGGAATACTGGCACTCTTGAGGTCCCATGTCTTATGCTCTGGGTCCCCATCCTGACAATGATTTTTACCAATATTTTGACTACAGATGAATCCTTTGAATTTTCTGATCTGTAAATTCAAGAGAAGCAACATGGCCTAATAGACAGAGAATCAATCTCAGGGCCAAGAAGACATGAGTTCACAACCTATCAACGAGGTAAAATGACAATGGAATCCTGAACAGTTTATTCAACCTCCTGGGGAACCAGACAACCCTCTAATATAAAAATGAGAAAATTGTTGCTGATCGACACTAGCAATAGGAATTTCTCACTGGAAACTCCCTACATTAATGAAATCATGCTTGAGGCAAAATGAATGAATAAATGAATAAAGAAATAAAGAACATTTATTAAATTCTCACTTTTTCAAAGCATTACGGTAAACCATGGGGATGTAAGTGGAATGACACTCTACTTTCAACAAATTCACATTCTATTAAGGGGAAGAAAACATGTGAAAGATTTTAGATACAAACCAGATGAAAAGTCACTTTACAGCTAAGCAATAAAAAAAGTTGGTAATACATTTTCTTTACTGCCATTTTCATTAATATCTATTTAAGATTTTGAGCCTTTTGATGCCAAAAGTAGTGAGAATTTTGGAGTGTTCTTTTTCTGGGTTTTTACTTGATATGACTACTTGGAAGGCAGGGATTCAATACTTGGAAGGAGGTGCCAGTTGGTGGTTGGTGTTCAGGGTGGTGAGTGAATCAAGACTCTTCTCCAAAAAGGGTTAGTCCCCTCAGTGAAATCTGGGTAAAATTGGAGGCAAAGTAATAATAATAATAATAATAATGAAAATAAATCCATCCATATCTATTAGATATTATATATACGAAACTTGCCTCGCAAGTTGATGATTGAAAGGTGATTTGTGAATCATAAAACACTATCAAAATGTGTTATTACTATTATTTTCTTGCTATTACCCTGGATTTGCATTATCCTGAACAAATTGGTGAACAAAAACATTCTATCATTTGGGGCCTTGATATAAGATGTTTTCATCTTGATTACTCTGTGTTTTTACAAATACTGCTATCATTTAGAAGAAGCCTCTGTCCATCAATAATTGAAAGACAGCAATTTTCAGATATGTGAAGTTGACCTGCCTAGAAGGTATTGCAGCAAGTTATGCAAAGAGTTTTGAAATCTGTAAAGCATTATATAAATGCCAGCTATCATTATTATTGTACTCTATTTTCTGAAATTGGAACAGATTGCATCCACAAATCATTTTTAATTTGAAATATATCCTCCAGAGACTGTGGCAAAGCTGCCGGCTGAAGCTAGTTGGAAAGTAGTCTTTGTGATAAACTGGGAGGTAAATTCTAGCCTGGTTCTTTCCTGATGACAGCTTTCAAGCCAGCCCTGGACCTCGGAGGAGAGTCTCAACAGCTTGGAGTGAGCACTATTATAAATAAAATCAGTAAAAATAAAAACAATCTTTAAGTCCCTAAAGGGGACTAAAGGGAAGAAGTGCTGTTTGCCAGGAAATTCCTTGTATGGCTTGATCATGTGTGATGTTCCAAAGGATGAAAGCTATGTTACATTATTGTATGGAATGACCTAATAGAAATAACCTCGTGAAAACTTCTAAGTCATTTATCATCTTGCGATTTACCGAGAAATATAGTTGAAGTCTTAGCAGAAGGTTCTGGTCCAACTTAGCCATCTCTCTGAAACAGCTTAATGAAAGCCACCTCCCACAGAATGAATGCATTTGTTAGGAAAAATAAGATATGGGCAAGAAACAGGTCTTGAATAATCCTTTTTTTCTCCCTTCCCAAAGGGAGTACTGGATACTTGAACTTACCTGGATCTTACCTGTTGTTTGAACATGTGAAATTTTTTGTGAAGTTTGAACACAGAAATATGCAGAGGGCACATTCTCAGGTGACTGGACAGAAGGCTTCTCCAGATGGATGATGAAAAGAATTGTCATGGCTAGAGACTGGAGACAAGGCAAATCACTATGCTGCTAACTAAGCGTAGAATATACCATACTTTCCCAACTCTCTACTCTCTACTCTTATTGGAGAACTAGAGGGTGGTGCTTTATACCCCTCTCAAAGATTTCCTTTGTAAAAAGCAAGATTTGAACTTTTCAGTTATATCTTTAATTTTCAGCTGAAGCACCATGAAACAAGATATCAGTACCTTCTAGAGCCCTGACCCCCTCATAATTTTTCTCTACTTTTATCAGCTTCCTTTTGTGTTTTGTCTTTCTTCCTTCAATTGTAAGCATCTTGAGAGCAGGGGACACACAGCAGGCACCTAATATTTGTTGAATTGAATTGAATTTGCCCTCTCAGAGCCAATTCCTCATAGTTTCGTTTTTACAGTATGATTCATTCTTGTCATACATGATTAGTATCCTCTTTGCAGACAGGAAGTTAATGGAATTCTAGGTTTTAGAAAGCTTTTATCTATCTCCTCCTAGGAGCTAGAATATAATTGTGAATGGAAAGATTTGTTTTGGATATAAGAATAAGTATTCATCGATACTATGCTTACCTTGAAAAAAATATTCTAATCTCTGAAATGACATTTTAAGAAAGATCAAAAAAGATTGCATAAAGAACTTTAACATCTGAACAATGCATTCTCCATGTAAAATGGTATGATTGACTAAAGGTGGTCCTAAGATAGGTTCATTAAATCCTTTCCTTAGGGTTAGAAATTTAGAAGGAATTAATGCCAAGGTTCTGGGTCAAGTCACTTAACCTTTCAGTGCTTCAGGCAACTCTATGACTTGTGGACACCTGCACTAGCAAAAATAATTTCTTCTTCTTGGAATTTCTCCATATCTATGAACTCACAGATCCAATCCCAACTGATATATTCATGAATATACAATGCAAATAACTTATATGTATTCATAAATACACACCTGGTTACATATACGAGTGTATGTCTGTTTATATGTCTCTCTCTTTCTCTCTCTCTCTCTCTCTCTGTCTCTCTCTCTCTCATACATCTAGAGGGAAGGAAAGAACAAGAACTTATTAAATGCTTGTTGTGTGGGTTCTATGCTAAACTTTGCAAACATAATCTCATACAATGTATATACTACATGTTTTATTCATATATTCAGGTATATATGCATATATATCTGAATTTTACAAGATACAAAATTTTACAATATACAAAATAAAAAATGCATATCACAACAGGGCAATTGACATTCTTCATTCACTTATTTTTTCTTTTTTTCCCTAGGCAAATAGGTCTGCTATCTTTCCAATGGTTTTGAATTTTATCAAAGGGGAGACTTAATGTTCTGGGGCTTAGAACAGTGATATCGTATCATCCACACACAGGAACATCAATAGGAAATTTTTATTCAAATTCAATTCTTTGTGGTACCTCCTCTGTGATATAGGCAAATTCCTTAGGCAAGTATATGTCTCCCTGTTTTATGCCTCACTTGATACTGGTGATTAGAGTACTGCCAGACAAGGTTGTTTCTATTCCATCTTTCATGGATATTTGTACAATTTTAACATATGCATAAGAGATATTGTGGTAGAGGAGAGTCTGGAAGGCACAAAATCAAATGCTTTTAAAATATTTTGTAGTCCATGAAGAACAGCATGTTCCATTCTGAACGTCATTCAGTCAATTGGATATGATGTTAATAATGTAGTCTGCTATGGAACACCACTTATGAAATCCTGTTGTTCTCTCCCCTAAATTGATCCAGAATACCTTTATTAGTAATGTTCTTGTTCCAATAACATTATGAAGATTTATGTATATTCATATATATGCTGGCATATAGGTTTATAGTTTTTGATGTTCTTCCAGTGTTTTTGCTTTGAATTCTTAATGAAGTCCAAGAATTTTTAATCTAATTAATTCAATTAATGTTAATTTATTAATAAAGAACATTAGATTAATAGCTTAAAGCTCCATTGACTTAGCAAATACCTTATTGTATGTCTGTGTGTACATGCCTATATATGCCCACATATGCGAATGAAGATAGTTAGTGACACATTTAAATGTGAGAGGAAATGAGTGCTTTGGCTAGAGAGGTGGCCTTGAAACTAAGAGGATCTGGGTCAAGTTCCAATGTCTGGGAGCACATAGGGGCAATGTGAACTTAAGTAAATGACTATACCACTTGATTCTAAAATTGTACCTTGCAAATTTCTTTTTTTAGAAGGAATTTCTTCATGGATCCAGTCCCAGCATTTATTTTCACAGTGGTCTTTTTGCAAATATGGGTCTGGCAATAAAAGATCACCACTGAAATCCATTGGTCCTCATCATTGAACTCATCTACCTCCCACAAAGACAGCTTTATGTTTTACTTCATTTTTGCTTGTAGCCTCTAGTTTACACATTTTTTTGTATAGGCATTTGAAGCCATAGGTTTCAAAATTTGCTCATTTCTTGCATTTTGTCATCTGTGAGCCATGGAGTATTTTCAGTGCTATACTTCTTCCTGAACTAAGATGTAGGGAGTTGGAACCTATAAACAGCTTATTGCTTAGGAGCTTTGGAAACCCTATTTTGAAATAGAAAGTCTCCCTTCCTTTAGACAGTTTTTTTAGTTGACTTAGTAGGAGAAGTTGTAGGAAGGATTCTGTTTTGGAGAATGAATTACACTTCTTGGCTGGGGTTCTTTTCAAGTCTCAAATGAATGAATTCACTTACAACTAACTTTATCATTCATGCTGCTCTCTTTGGCATTTACCTTGGTGGATATGGATAGACAGTTGCCTTTCTCTGTCTCTTTCAGTTTTAACACCTTCTTATTAGATTTGCAAAAAATCTGGACAAAAACATGTTTTACTAGAGATTTAAAGGTTTACTCTCTACCTGTCCTGGAGCCTATTATTGTCATTCCAAACCTCCTTCTCAGTTACTACCCTTGTAACCACTTTCCTTGCGCACTTCCCTCCTGTCTACTTTACTTTCAACCATAGCGGTAGTGAAAATACCACGTGTCCCTGAAGTGTCCAATTTCTTGACCTATACTTCTTCAGCTTTCTCTTTACTTCCTAATTTTCTGCTTTTTCTCCTGGAAATTGCACAAGTACCATGAATCCAGAAATAGTTCATTGTTTTCCTAAGTCCAGGGAAACCCATTGGGAGGACAGCCCTATGTTTTTTTTGTCATAAAATAAAAATTAGCTGCCTCAGTGCCCATAAGAGGGATTTTCCTGTTAATCATTCATAACTTAGTTTTCGCCTATATTTCCAGTCATCTGCCTTGTTGATATGTTAGGAAAATTCATACTGAAGATTACTCTATGGAGAGGCAGACTTGGACATACGATGTGTCATCACTTTATTGTCATACATTATTATTAATTATTATTATTGTTATCAGACATCACATATTAGTGCTTTGCCCAGCATAGTTGGAGACCAAGGTACCTTGCTAATATATGAGAAGAAAATCATATGTAAAGGTCAACGACACCTGCAACTTCCCGATCATCAGCAGGAGTCCTGTTTTCTATCAAATCAGACCATACGGTGAAATGATTTTGGAAAAGGCAAGTGAGAAGGAAGTCTTCTCACAACATTCCCCTCACTATAATAAACATAACGTGCAAGCCATGCCCCAACTTTTTTGGATTATTATCATTATTATTATTATTATTGTTACCATCATCATCCAGCCATCTTATACTCTACTCCACAAGTGCTTTTTGATCCAATAACACCGATCCTGGTGGTTTCACAAAAAAGGAATATTCCATTTCTCAACTCCAAGCATTTGCTCTGACTGTCCTCTATATCTGAACTGCTCTCCCTCCTCTGATCTATCTACTGCCCTCCCTGGCTTCCTCTAAGTCCCGACTAAAACCCCACCTTCTACAGGAAGCCTTCCCTAATCCATCTTAATTCTAGTGTTTTCCCTCTCTCAATTATTTCCTATTATATAGCTTGTCTGGCATGAATTTATTTACATTTCTGTTGTCATTAGACTATAAACTTCCTGAGGGCAGGATTGTCTTTTGCTTCATTTTGTATCCCAAGAGTGTCTGACGTGGAGTAGGTACTTAATACATGTTGTTGAATGATGGATTCTCTCTTACCTGATAATATCTATGGATCTAATTTAGCCTTCCTGGAATCACAAACAGATATATCCTTTTCAGAGCACATGGTTCCGCCTCGTCAAAATGAATTTCAAATGTTTTTTTTTTTTTATTTTTAGCTTCTAGTGTCAGGGATGTTCTTTCTTCCATTCTTTCCCTGTTTGATGATCTTTCCTTCCTTTTCCACCTTTCTAATTCAGTTCTTGACCCTCTTCTGCCTCTTCAGAACCTTGTATTTATTTCTGTTCTCCTTTTTTCCTGGGAGGGAGGAGAGGGATAAATTTCTCATAGACTACAGATGAGACAAACTGGAATTATCATCATCATAGCATCTGTCCATGGCAGAAGCATTTCCTATGGAGTATGAGCCACTGCAAAATTTTCCTCTTCCTACTGAGCAAGATCCTCAGTCTTTATCTTTCAAATTGCTTATGGCTGGTTTCAACTCACTTTTGAGCATATTATTAACACCTAGACAACTTTTTAGAACCTCTTAAGCACTTAATAGCTAAGTATGACTTCTTTCTCCATCCCTCACTAATCTCTGATTTTGCTTTGTGATTTGACTTCATGTAGATTTTCTTCCTTACTTTTCTTCACCAATTATCTACCTTTACCTCTTCAAGTCTTTGCCATCTTTCCCATCTTTCACAATCTCCATGTCAACTTTTCCTGAAATTTTCCTGAATATTCAAAACTCCACTCTGTTTTCACATTTCCAAATCCATTTAAATATTTTTAATAATTTTCTTTTCCTTCTTATTCAGCTCAATAGTTTTTCTTCTCTGACCCTTTTGGCCAATGGTTAATGTTCTTGAGGATCTAAAGAGAAACACTGTGGGCATGGGAAGGAAGACATGACAGCTCTAGCCAAAACCCCCCAAAAGGACATTGAAGCAAAGAGGGCGTTTTTGTCCCCAAAACTTGGGGGACAAACTTCATTTGAAGTCTTTCTTATTTTTCTTCTATGAAGTCTTGGACACGGGAATCATTTGGGCTGCAATGTCCTGGATAAATATGACTGAACCAAAGATCTTTAACTATATACATGGTTGGGAGAGTTTGTTAGTTGGAATCTATTGTTTGTACTCCATGCCAACTCTAAATTGACTGCTAGAGATTACATTCTGCTAATCCATCACACAATCTGTTGTGTGTTTTACTTTTTCACAAAATGAAATGTTAATGCTTCTAAGATCATTTACATATGGCCTAGTAGTTATTTAAGAAAACAGTAATTAAACATGTTGAGATAATTAACAGTGCGCGCACGATTAACAATGCTTTTCAGATGCTAGACATCAATGCCAAATAAATGTAATCCTACACTTCGGCTAAGATTTTGTTCCTAATTATATTAATTTACAAATTAAAAGAAACATACAACAACGTCAGGTTCATTCAGGATAAAATGCCTATTTTAATAGTTCAATTCTTTGAGGTTCTCTCTTTCAAGGTCCTGGATGGAACCAATTTATTTTCTCCTAACAATGGCCAGGAGAGGATAAAGCATGTCATCCAGGACAAAGGGACAAGCTGATATACTGAGGACGCTGGCCATGTTCAAACTTAGCCAACCCTTTCATGGATAGAATTGATTTTCTAGCTAATGTTCCCATTGATATCCAGCAAACTGGAAACATTATGCAGTTGAGATTCATTTGGGCATTTCCTGGAACTCAGACGTGCATTATTGTTTCTAAATGGAGCATTTAAAGACATTAAGTGGACATGTCCTTGGGCCAGAGCATGGGCCTCTGACTTGTCATGGATGGTGGCGGTCAGGGGAGGACAACTGTAATAAGCTCAATAATAATAACTGACATTTTCATTTTGTTTTCTTTATACTCTACAACAGAATGTAGTATCTTGGAGGGCAGGGCTATTTCATGTTTTGCTTTATTACCAGTACCTTACATATAGGAAACACATCATAAATGGTAGCAGCTAAATTGCATTATACATGTATGTCCCAGTTAGTGAGAATAATACATGGCCCCTGAAGGGGTCACATGATTTGAATTGTTGTGACACATTTTCATTGGATTAGATTGTTTCTATAATTACATGTAAATATATAATTTGTGTAATTATTATTTCTAATACATGTCACCACTTCATAGATTCCTTATTCTTACTAACCGGGACCTAATGTACAGTATTTTAAGGTCTACTAATCACTTTATATACATTACCTCAAATAGTTCTTACAGAAATCCTGGGAGGCAGGTGCTGCAGTTAGTACAACTTCCATTTTATTTATTTATGAGACTGAGGATAAAAGGCCTAGAATGACAGAGAAGGTATCTGCAGAAGAACTTGAACCCAAATCTTCCTGCCTTTAAGGTCAGCATTTTAGGTTCACTTCTCAATTTGTTTCCCCAAAGACTGATACATCTTTTTTGTTTTTGCAAGGCAATGAGTTTTTGCAAGACACTTATTAAGTGTCTCTGAGGCCCTATTTGAACTCAGGTCCTCCTGACTCCAGGCCTGGCACTCTAGCCACTGTACCACCTAGCTGCTTCAACTGATATACTTTTAAGAGGATTTGGGATGATAAAGTGGAAAGAGCACCAGCTCTGGAGTCAGGAGGACCCGTTCAAATCCAGCCTCATACACTTAATCATTACCTAGCTGTGTGACCTTGGGTAAGTCACTTAACCCTAATGCCTTGCAAAAATCAAAAATAAAGAAATGAAAAGAAGATTTAAGAGGTGACGGTGAAAAGACTATTACCTTCAATCTTTAAAAAGGGTATCTTATTATGTAATTTTTCTATCTCTTATATTTTATTTTTTTCCTTAAAGATAAGATTTCCTTCTCAACACATTCAATTTTGATCAATATATAACATGGAAACAATGTAAAGACTATAAGACTGGCTTCTGTGGGGGTGGGGGGAGGGAAGCGAGATTGGGGGAAATTATAAGACTCAAAAAACAATAAAAAAAAGAGTTGATGATGAAACTGGGGGTAGGAGATTTATATCTATCAGTGTTTATATAAAGCATGGTCCAGCAGATTGTGGTGGTTTTAAAGCTGGTTTGAATCTCAAAGGGATCTCGTCCAGCCCCCTTAGTTTATAGAGGGAACAATGAGGCCCAGGAGGTTGTTGACTTACCCCAAGTTCCATAAATAGTATAGGATTTGGCACCAGGTCTTCTGACTCCAAATTCAGTCCTTTTTGCTACCATTTATGTTTGGTTTAGCTACTAGCACCTGCTTCAATTTGAAGGAAAGGTTGAAAAGTGGTCCCCTTTTTTTCCCAAGTACCCAAAGTCAAGTACAAAATGGCTCCCTACTAATCCTAGACATTCAATAGCCCTTGACATTCAAGCAGAAGCTGCAGAGCTCATTTAACTTCAAACAACAGCACAGAAGCCTTCTGTATATCCCTGAACACATGCTAAGAAATAATAACTGCTGACATTTTGATGGCGCTTTAAGACTTACCAAGTCCTTTTCACTTTATTTGATCCTGGAAACTAGCCACCTAGGGAGGAAAGACAAGTTTTCTTATGCCTCTTACAGAGAGGTAAACTAAGGCTTAGTTTCCTTTAGGACACACAGTGAGTCAGCCAGCAGTGTCCTGTCTCAAAATTTATGATTATTTCTTTTCTACCACAATTTCTTTTTTCTATCTTTTCAGATATAATCACCAATAGAATAGTCATCTTCTCTTTATCTCTTTTTAACAAACACCCAAACATGTCCCCTTATCCCCGACTTATTTTGAATATATCAAGGAAAGTTGGAGAGACATATTTCTAGATGGGTAGAAGGAAGCAGAAAGTCAAGGGATTGCCTCAACTAGGATTTCATTTTCAGATGTGCTTTCTGAAAAGGGTTGGAGAGACATGGCAGGGTTTCCACTGAGACAGTTTCCAAAGGAAAATGAAAGCATCTATTTGCCTCCTCTGATGCATATGCAAATCTTGCAAGGTGCCCTGGAACATGCTTTGGACTAGGAATTGTAATATTTAGGTTCAGGATGAAGTTCTGCTACTGATAATTTGTGTGTTTTCAAGTGGAAAAGAGGGTAGGATTTAGAGTCAGAGGACTTAGGCTTGAATTCTCACCTTGCCTCTCACCTCTGTGTGGCCTTGGAAGAAATCCCCTTGGCAGTTAGGTAGCACAATGGAGAGAACACCAACACTGAAGTCAGAAGGACTTGGTTCAAATCCAGCCACAGACACTTAATTCTTACATAACTTGGAGTAAGTCACTTAACCCTTTTGCTTTGCAAAGTCCACAAAAAAATCAATTGGACCCCAGTTTTCCCATCTGAAAAAGATAGGGTTTTCCTAAATGCCCTCTGAGTTTCTATCCAACTCTAAATACATAAACTATTCATTCTATGTTACTTTACTTTTTTGCATTTCCATTTCTCTTCCTATAAAACTAGGGAGTTGGGTTAGATCATCCGTAAATTTCCTTTTAGCTTGAAATCCAATGGCCCAGTTTCTATGATTTATATGCCTTCACTGTCAATGCCAGCTCACATTGTTCTCTCCATCATCTCCAATCTTTTGGCAGATTTGTTGTTCAGTCATATGGTCATGGTCAACCCTTCGTGACCTATTTAAAGATTTTCTTGGTAAAGATACTGAAGTAGTTTGCCGTTTCCTTCTTCAGTTGAATTCACAGATGAGGAAACTGAGGCAAGCAAGGTGAAGTGACTTGCCAGGGTCACACAGTTGGTAAGTGTCTGAAGCCTTATTTGACCTCAGATCTTCCTGACAACAGGTCCTGTGACTGATCCACTGTACCGCATCATTGCCATGCTACCAATGTCAGCATTTAATAACTGGTCCTAGTGGACAGAACAAGGAGAAATGGAGGAAAGACATAAAACAGTAAATTGAGTCTTATGCAAGATAACAATCTTGTTGATAAATAACACTACTAACAATTGGAAAAGGATACCACAAAAGACAGTGACCTTCCTAGCATTGGAAGTATTCAAATGTAGGATGGACAACCAGTCATCATGACTTCTTGGTCTGGGTTGGACTAGAAATCCTATGACATCTCTTCTGTCTCACTGAATTCTGCCCTTCTATTTTCTACCTTCACTCAACTAACCCCCAAGTATTTATGAAATGTTTTTTATATGACAGTCATTGGATTAAGTGTGGGGGACACAAATAGAATGAATGGAACAATCCCTACTCTTCAAGAGCATACAAGAGTTTTGTTCCATATGCGTAATTTATAGGCATAAATGTTTGTTAACTTACCGAGTACACATAGTCAGTGATTAATAATTGTTTGATATCTGAAATTGAATTAAAGCTCTGAAAGGAAAAGATATAAAAGAAAATAAGTCAGATAGTAAATTAATCAATCCCAATTAATTTATTAATTATATGGTAGCAACTGGGTGAAAAAAGGAGAGGAGAGGGGAATAAGAATTTATGTAGAGCCTACTATGTCCTAGGGACTGGGCTACAACTTCATTTGATCCACTCATGAACCCTCATATAAGATAGGTACTATTAATATCATCATTTTATTGTTGAGGAAACTGAGACAAAAAGAGGCTAAGTGATTTGCTCAGCATCACACAGCTAAGTCTCTGGGGTCAAATCATAAGTTTGAAGTTCTGAACTCCAGATATAGTCCTTCATCTACTCTGCCACCAAGCTAAAGGGCAAAAGTGACACAATTTCTGCCCTTATAAAAATGGAAAATTTGTGACTGAGAATGGACCAAGCAAAATTATAGTATTAGGTATGTTGTTGATCATCAGAGACTCCCTTTTCCTTTTACCCTCTTCTTTTTCCTCTACTTTTCATCCTTCCCCTTTAAGTCTATTAAAAAAGAACAATGTCTATTTGTTGTGTCTGGTTCTGACTAAAGTTAACAGGGTGCAGAATAAAGCAAATTCTCAGTCCCAAAGGGAAACCCCAGGATGCAAGTTTGTCCAGTAAAGAAATCAAAGGAATCAGCTAAATTGATCCCCCCCCTCCAAACCAGTGGCATTATCTGGACTTAAAAGACTTAAAACATTAATTTACCAGTGTGGTATTAATTCTGTGAAATATTTCATTAGTGGTAGCACCTAGAATCATTGACACCTTTCTTATAAGGAAAGATGGTGGCCATTGAAGAGAGGGGGTTGATGTGAATATGAAATGATTAGAGGAAACCAAATTGGGCTGCCTTCAAAGGCCAGTGAATGTCTTGTGTTTTTAATAATAAGAATAACAGATCTCTAGGGAACACTTCTAGGAGGAAGGACTTCTAGGCTTTTGTAAATCTGATTCATGCTTTTGCATTGTTTTGACAAATACTCATAGTTGGTGATGATGGTGGGAAGAAAATGGAGACTTTGGTCTAAGGCAATCAGAGGAGGCTTTGCAAAGATTGGGGGCATGGGGTCTTCCCTTAGCATACCATCATTTTGCTTCCCTAGCATAATAGTAGGATGTGGAAGGAACTTATAAGGTCAGAGAGGCATTTTTTTAAAATTAACTCTGAAGTGGATAATGACTATTGGGAGTATTAATCTAGAACAGAACTTTTGGTACTGGTCTCACCTGATCATGGTCCCTTACCAGTGCTGTTCGTTACATACAATATGAAAACAGTATATTTATTAGTTGAATATTGGGTTAAATCAACCATCCCTGGAATGACACACTGTGTCCACTTTTAAATTGTCATCAAAGAAGAGATTATGTCTTTGTTGAATGGTTATCAAACTTTTCCATTAAACCTCAGAGTAAGAAGAGACCTTTAGCCTAGACCTCCTTATATTCCATCATGTCATAGACATTTTTGGCAGTCTGGTGAAACCTACACATCCATTCTCAGAAGAATGTTTTTCAATACATAAATAAATGACTTCTAGTCTAATCTATACCTACATAGAAATTTCTTCTACAGTGAACCCCCAAAATGACCATAATTCTTTGATTAAAGATGTTTAGTTAGTTGGAACCCCTCCTTCCTTAGGTCATCCTTTTCCAGTTTTGGACAGCCTTGATTATTAAAGAACTGATTACTGACATCAAGTGGAAATCTGGTTCTCAATTCTCTCTATTTTTATTTTTATTTCTAATACTGCTCTCTTAGACCAATGAAAAAAAAATAGTTCTTATGTCACATAATCACCTTTCGTTCAATTGCATGAACAAAGTAGTCATGTTTTTGCATAAATCATCTTTTCTCCAGACTAAATACTCTCAGATTCTTCAATTGGAATTCATAGTATATGATTTGTAATATTCTCATCATCACATGTAACTACCTCTGGAATGCTCTAGTTTTAAAATTTCCTCCTTAAAACATGGAACCCTGGGATGGCTAGGTGGTACAGTGGATAGAGCACTGGCCCTGGAGTCAGGAGGACCTGAGTCCAAATCTGGCCTCAGACACTTAATAATTACGTAGCTGTGTGGCCTTGGGAAAGCCACTTAACCACATTGCCTTGCAAAAACTAAAAACAAAATATGGAGCCCAAAATAACCCATGTAGCCATAATATTTTAAGTTTTTCAAATTATTTTTTCATTTTTTTTGTTTTTATTCAAAGGCTTAAGTGTCTTGGCCAAGGTCACACAAGTAAGTATCAAGTATCTGAGACCAGATTTGAACTCAAGTTCTCCTGACTTCAGGACCGGTGCTTTGTCCACTTCATCACCTAACTGCCCCTTACACAAGGTCTGACACTGCTGGTGTTTAACGACTGACAATTAGATTGTAAGCTTTAGGCAGGCAGGGAAATATGTCTTATTTTTAGGTTTAAATCTAGCCCTATTACTTTTGCACAGAAGCATATATTTGTTGCACAGACTAAATGTTAAATAATTTCTTCATGCTTCAAAGTGAATTGGAGGGTCGGTTAGGTGGTGCAATGGATAGAGTACCGGCCCTGGAGTCAGGAGGACCTGAGTTCAAATGTGACCTCAGCCACTTAATTACCTGTGTAGCCTTGGGCAATCCACTTAAGCCCATTGCCTTGCAAAAATTAAAAAAACCAAACACCAGTGAATTGGAACTAGGAAAGGAAAGAAGTAACAGGAAAATCATTTTCTGCCAATTCAGGCAGTCCTTTACAAATTATTATTCTTTTACAGCTGAGGAAACAATACTGTGGATGATTAAATGATTTACTCATGATTACATCGCTAAGAAAGTGTCTGAAATAGGACTTGAACACAGACTTCTGACTTCAAATTCAGACAAATTAATTACAGAATCACAGTACAAAGGGTTCTCCTAGTGCAATGGTGCTTTGACATATGCTTAGATTACTTAAGATGGAGAGACCATAGACATTGCTTTTTCTCTTGATTGCTGCCCTTTTTTTTTCCTTTTTGAAAAATGCTATTTTTATTTTTATCTTTTTGCAATTTCTATAAAAACAATTTTGAAAATTAATATTTAAAAATTTGAACTGCAAATTTTCTTCCTTCTTCCTCTTCCCTGAGATGGTATGCACTTAATATAGGTTGCACATATGCTATCATGGAAAACATATTTATGTTGTGAAAGAAAATACAAACCAAAAAACTGTGTAGAAATAAGAAAGTGAAAAATAGTATGCTTTGCTCTGTATTCAGACTATATCAGCTCTTTCTCTGGAGGTGAATACAATTTTCCTTTTTTTTTTTAAATACTAGACAATTTTCTTTTTTTAATTTTCTTTTATTTTTATTGAATTTTATAATTGTTCCCCTAATCTCGTTTCCCTCCCCTACAGAAGGCAGTCTGATAGTCTTTATTTTGTTTTCATGCTATACACTGATGAAAATTGAATGTGTTAAGAGAGAAATCCTATTCTAAAGGAAAAAATAAAATATAAGAAACAGCAAGATTACATAATAAGACATTTTTTTAAAAAGGTAATAATCATTGGTCTTTGTTTAAACTCCACAATTCTTTCCCTGGATACAGATGATATTCTTCATCACAGATATCATAATATTGCCTCTGATTGTTGCATTTATGAAATGAGTAAGTCCATTAGATTGATCATCAACCCCATGTTACCATTAGGATATACAACGTTATTTTTTTTCTGCTCATCTCACTCAGCATCAGCTCATTCAAATCCTTCCCGGCTTCTCTGAATTCCCATCCCTCCTGCTTTCTAATAGAACAATAGTGTTCCATCACATACATATACCACAGTTTGTTCATCCATTTCCATATTGATGGACATTCACTCAATTTCCAATTCTTTGCCACCACAAACAGGGCTGCTATGAATATTTTTGTACAAGTGATGTTTTTAGCCTTTGTCATCATCTCTTCAGGGTATAGACTCAGTAGTGGTGTTGCTGGATTGAAGGGTATGCACATCTTTGGGCATAATTCCAAATTGCTCTCTAGAAAGGTTGGATTAGTCCATAGCTCCACCATCAATGTATTATTGTTCCATATTTCCCACATTCTTCCAACAATGATCATTGGCCTTTCTGGTCATATTGACCAGTCTGAGAGGTGTGAGGTGGTACCTCAGAGATGCTTTAATGTGCTTTAATTTTTCTAATAAGTAATGATTAAGAGCTATTTTTCATATGACTAGGGATAGCTTTGATTTTCTCATCTGCAAATTGTCTCTGCATATCCTTTGACAGTTTGTCAATTGGGGAATGACTTTTTTTTTTATAAATTTGGCTCAGTTCTCTATATATTTTAGAAATGAGTCCTTTGTCAGAATCATTTGTTGTAAAGATTGTTTCCCAATTTACTACATTTCTTTGATTTTGGTTACAAGTGGTTTTTTGGTGCAAAAGTTTTTTTTTTTTAATTTAATGCAATCAAAATCATCTAGTTTGTTCTTAATGATGTTCTCCATCTCTTTCTTGGTCATAAACTGCTTCCCTTTCTATAGATTTGATAGGTAAAGTCTTCCTTGATCTCCTAATTTGTTTACAATATTGTCTTTTATGACTAAATTCTGTACTCATTTTGATCTTATCTTGGTATAGGGTGTGAGATATTGGTCTATTTCAACTTTCTGCTATACTAACTTCCAGTTTTCCAACAATTTTTTTTTATCAAAGAGAGAGTTTTTATCCCAGAAGGTGGATTCTTTGGGTTTATCAATTAGCAGATTACTATAATCATTTCCTATTTTCTCTTTTGCACCTAGTCTATTCCACTGATACACCACTTTATTTCTTAGCCAATACCAGACAGTTTTGATGACTGATGCTTTATAATATAATTTTAGTTCTGGTAGGGCTAAACCTCCTTCTTTTTCACTTTTTTTCATTAAATCCCTGGAAATTCTTGACTTTTTATTTCTCCATATGAATTCACTTGCAGTTTTTTCTAGCTCAATAAGGTATTTTTCTTTTTGAATTTTGATTGGTAGGACACTAAATAAATAGTTTAATTACAA
Source organism: Macrotis lagotis (assembly GCF_037893015.1). Classification (NCBI taxonomy): domain Eukaryota; kingdom Metazoa; phylum Chordata; class Mammalia; order Peramelemorphia; family Peramelidae; genus Macrotis; species Macrotis lagotis. The sequence continues at coordinate 38,896,388 of NC_133661.1, read as the reverse complement.
TTGTCATTTTTAATACATTAGCTCAGCCTATCCATGAGCAGTTGTTATTTACCCATATATTTAAATCTGATTTTATTTGTGTGAGAAGTGTTTTGTGGTTGTTTTCATAGAGTTTCTGAGTCTACCTTGGCAGGTAGACTTCCAGGAATTTTATATTGTCTGAGGTTGCTTTGAATGGTATTTCTCTTTCCAGCTCTTGTTGCTATATCTTGCTAGTAATATATAAATGAGGATTTATGAGGATTTATTTTGTATCCTGCTACTTTGCGAAAATTGATAATTGTTTTGAATAATATTTTTCATCATGAGACTTTTGGAATTGTCTTGCATCACTATCTTGTTGAAACATAGTTGAACATTATAAAATGTTCCTGTTGCTAATGTACATCGTTCTCCTGGTTCTGCTCACTTCACTTTCATATCAATTCATGTGAGATTTTCCAGGTTTTTCTGAGTCTCCTTAATTTGTCATTTCTTAGAGCACAACAGTGTCTCATCACAATCATATACCACAATCTGTTCAGCCATTCCCCAACTTATGGGCATTCCCTCAATATCCAATGCTTTGCCATCACAAAAAGCTGCTATAAATATTTTTTTTAAAAAATAGGTCATTTTCTCTTCTTATATATTCTTTATTTAAAATTTATTTTCCAATTTTATGCAAAGGTACTTTTTAATTTTCATGCTTTTGCAAGATTTTGAGTTCCACATTTTTCTACCACCCTCCCTTTTCTCTCCCTTCTAAAAATGACATCACTATGTTAAAGTCAGTCTACAGTATGTCTAATTGTGGCTGATCAGACCAATACAAGGTTGGCTCAAGGTTATGCTCAAGCATAGGTCACACACAAATAGACCATGTAAATATTGGGGGAGATTCTATACATTTTCTTATCTTACTTTTTTCCCCTACTAAGTGGGTGTGGTCCACTCTTTAGTTTTTGACTGTATAGTTAGAATTGACTTCATATTTAGATCCATGGAATAGAGGAATCTCTCAGTCAGGACATATCTGGGATTGAAAGTCTTCTGTAGCATAAACATTATTTACTAAGCTGGTGGTTTCACAATACAACAAACACTACCTAATAATTCTTACTTTTCTAAGTTTTTCAGTGTGGGTTGGAGTAATTCCTATAGGGGAAAAAAGGTGTTGCCCTCAGCCATGCCACTGGATCTGGTGCCATTCTAGTGACTAAAACTCAATGTGCTTTTTTCTGATTTTGATGTTTGCATAAGCCATGTGAGTCTAGGCAAGTCACTTCACCTTGTTTCCCTCAGTTTCATTATCTATAAAATGAGCTGGAAACAGAAATGGCAAACCACACTCTATTATCTTTGTCAAGAATTCACCAAAAGTGTCAGACATGAGTAAAACAAACACAATTGAAGATGACTGAATGACAGATAAATAGCACTCTATGGCAATTCTCTAAATCTCCTGTTGTTTGGTATAAATGGCATATAGTTTTTTTTTTATTAAAAATGTTGAGGAATGAGACCAAGGAGTAAGGGAAGAGGAAACAATTCATCTTATCACACTGCAAGTGTGTCTTTGACCTGTCCTAATTTGGTCAAATTGGAGCATTTGTTGCATGCTAAACTGGAAAAAAATATTGGATGGTTTGAATATGGAAACATCAATCAGTCATCAGTAAGTATTCCTCAAGTGCCTATTTATGTGCCAATCACATTACAGCATTAGCTGGGAAGACAAAGACAAAAATGAAACAATCTCTGCCATCTGAGAACTTTATATACATTCTCCCAGGTGAAGTTTGCAAATAAAGAAATGTATATATGTTCATATATGTATGAGTATGTGTGGATTACACACATTATTTGTTTATACATAATAAATGCATGGCAGTTTGTGGTGCAGTGGGTAAAGAGCACTGCATCTGGGATCAGAATTTTGCAGGTTCAAATGTAGCCTAAGGCACCTGCCAAATGTGATCCTAAGTGAATCACTTATCTTATATTTGATTCAGTTTTTCATCTATAACTAGAGGTAATAATGTCAGCTACATCCCAAGTTGCTGTGAGGATCCAATGAAATAAAAATGATAATTTATTTGGCATATTGCTTGGGACATCTTAAGTACCATATACATGTTAGCTACTCCCATTATTGTGATGATGATGATGATCATGATCATGATGATCATGATGATGAAAGCCATTAGTACCTAGGATGATCCACAAAGACTGCATGCAGTGAGTTTTGTTTTGAGGTGAATTTTGAAGGAAATTCGATTAGACTCTAACTTCATACACTGGGCTAAATCTTCTAAGGTGAAGTTTAGATATAGAATCTCCTTTTAAGCCGAAAAAATAAACACAACTCCACAAATAGAAGATGGAGATAGAAATGAGTTTCAGTTTGCTACACTGTCAATAGTGAGCCAAAAATTCAATGTGGCAATTACAGAGACTAATGAGATCTTTGGCTGGATTGAGGGTCTCAGTGTAGAGGACTACAAAAGTGATTAGTCCCATTGCAGTCTATGCTGGTCACACAAAATCTGGAATACTGTGTTCAGTTCTGGATATTACATTTTAGGATGAAAATTGACAAATTGAGGATACTTTTACTTTCCTGTGTACAACCAGTGCTTATGATAGTATCTAGCATATATTTAAGAATGCGTATTGGCTGATGAACCAACCAGAAAAAAGTTAGCAAGTGGAGTAGACCTTGAGATAAAAATTGGTTGAAGAAACTAGGGATAGTTAATCCAGAAAAGAGAAGTCCCAGGATTTGAATTCAAATAGTAGTTTTATAGATGTAGTTTCAGACTTATTCTCCTTGGTTTCTTGGGGGAGAACCAGGAGTAATAACCAGGAGCAGAAAATTCGGGCTGGATGTTAGGGAAAATTTTGATAATAATTAGAACTATTAAAAATGATGGCTGGGATATTTGGGATGTTTGAAAATGGCCCACTCACCTTTGGGTATTTGGTTTTATTTCTTGCTAGAAAGTTTCAAGTAAAGGCTATCAGGATTGTTTAGAAGATATTCCTATTCCAATATAGTTTGGAATAGATGTCCTGTGAGGTCCATTTCAGGTCAAAGTCTTGTGATTGGAAGATTCCTGTGTTGTTTTGTTGGTCCTTGCCCTTTGTTATCAAAGAAAACCAAAATGACATCACTATGTCAGAGACATGCTACGGTGTTCCAGTTATGTGTGATCAGACTAATATGAGCTCAGAATGCTCTACCACAAGTACATGCATAAAGTTCATGTACCCACCTGGGGTAGGGTGGGTTCTCTAAATTTGCACATCTCACTTTTCCTTTGAGCTGCTTCCATTCTGCCTTGCTAATAGAATACAGCACCCTCTCTAAAGAGGGCACCCCAGGTTAGGCAGTCCTGGCCATTGTCTCCCATGATGCCCAATCAGTTCCAAAGTTCTTAAAAGATACTTTCATAGTGTCCTTTTTTTTTCTTCTGACCCCACTGTGAGCACTTGACCTGTATGAATTCTCTATAAAACAATCTTTTTGGCAAGTATATGTTTTGCATTTGACCAACAGGGCCAGTCCATCGTAGATGTGCTCTTTGTAGTAACAATTGAATACTTGGTAGTTTTACTTTGAGAAAGGACTGGGTCTCTTCAGACTTCAATTTTCTTATATGTAAAATGAAAATTTTAATCTCTAAGGCTCCTTTCAGTTCAAAATGCTATGCTGACCTTGACTATGGTTCTGTTGTTTCATATCTCTAAGTGTTGTTTCTTGTCTCGAAGTTCTCAACTTGTTCAAGTCATGTGTGTATCTTGTCATGGGTCTGGGAGAAGGCTTGCCAATACTTTCTTAGATGAGAGTGGGCAAAGGGAAGGGGCCTGTCTCAAAAGCAGTAACAATATCTGAACCTCAGTGATCAGCTCCAAAGCAAGAAAAGAATACCTTTGCCTCTTCTTTCTGTTGTCTTTTCTCTAATTAAAGAAAAAAATTTATTTCAGACTCAGGAACCATTTGCCAATCCACCCATCAGAAGGGATCAGTCATGAAGAAATCCTCTCTTGATCCTAAAGATTAGAACTGAGCTTAAGGATTGATCCTAAAGATTAGAACTGAGCTTAAGGATCTAAAGACACTTTCCATGGACAAGGCTTCTTGAAGGATATGCCTCTCCTTGGCACAGAACTGCTTCCATCTTTTTAGTATGGATTTCTATAGTTGTTCCTTATAGAATTTAAAAGGCTTAATGTTGATATGTTGGGGCCTGGGTATTTGGAAGTGACCTCCAAATTTAGTTATTAGAATTGGAGGCAGGGAAAGGGATATGATGTGTTATAGGAAAAAGAATATCAGATCCTGCATCAGAATCCTTGTGTTCAGATACCAGCTCCATCAACAAATATTTATCAATGACCTACTAAATGCTAGGCACTTTGGAGAGAGGAAGACAAAAATGGAATAGTTCCTGCTATCAAGGAGTTCACATTTAATTAAAGTAGACAACAGGTTCACATCTAAATATTCACATAAATTCTATATAGTTAACTCTTTGTTTATAGATACAAATATTATATATACACATGCAGATATATATATATATATATATATATATATATATATATATATATATATATATATATATATATATATATATACATACTCCTATATATTCTTGGATAAGTTTCTTTTTATAGCTTCTAAGTTTCTTCATCTACCCAAGTCTACAGACCCTTGTAAATTTAATCTTGGACCCCTACTATGTGGGTGAACTCAAGTTTCAAACCCTTCATATTCATTGAAGTCATTCCAGATACCAAAGCCACTAATGCCCTCCCATCCAAACTAGTTTTTGCTTACTCTAATATATTATGTACATGAGTGTTACCTTCCTACTTGTCCAAACACAGTAATGCTTACATACATATCTGAATTCTTGTTTATGTTCTGATGGACTGATATATAATGAAAATTGTAGAGACAGAAGAGCCATCAGAAGTCACTGAGTCGTGCTCATATCTGAAAAGCATTCGTCTATAAATCACCAATGAGAGCCTCCACTTTAAGACCTTCTGAGACAGGAAACTCATTATCTTCTGAAGTCACATGTTTCACTTCAAGATAACTAAAAGGCACTTTTCCCTTCTTCATATTGAGCTCAAATTTTCCACTAAGCAACTTCCTCCCGTTGTTGCTAGTTCTACCTTTTGTGCCTGAGATGATCAAGGCCAATGCCTCTTTCATATGACAGTCAGGCAAATACTTAAAGAGTGCTCACCTATCCCCAATCTACAGGATCTTCTCTATTCCATGGTAACTATTCCAAATCATGTAAGCTAATTAATATGTAGCATTTGCTTCAGTTCTCTCTTCATCATTTTCTTCTTTGAATTATTTATTTATTTTCTGGTTAATGTCATTTGCAAAGTGTCATTTCCAGATCTGAACACAACACTCCAAATACAATATGATCAGTGCTGGATAGAGGGGAACTGTTCTCTTCCTCAACCATTTAGTCAACTAAACACTTCAGTTAACTTGAATGAATTAATTACTAAAAATTCCAAAATTTTTAATACTGTGATTAGAGTGCCGGGCAACTCTGGGTAAGTAACTAAATCCTGTTAGCCTCAGTTTCTTCATCTGTATAAAGAGATGTTAAAAAAAATGGCAAACACTTACAATATTTGTACCAAGAAACTCTCAAAATGGTCACCAAGAGTTGGATGTGAATGAAAAATGACTTAAGTAACATGACTCAGACACTGCACTATGCCTGGGGGTAGAATGAACAAGTAAAACAAAACAAAACTAAAGACAAACATAAAATTTAAAAAAAAAGACTCCTCTGCCTCCAAAGAGTTTTCTTTCTATGGGGGGGGGGAGACAATATGTGCATAAATAGGGACATATGAGGTACCCAAAGAGTCAATTGAAGGTAATATAGATTAAAAACATGTGCACATTTTTTTTTTTCATTTTCACCATCAAATTGTTAACTCTGGTAGGATTTTCAGTCTCCTAAAGGAAACCAGGTATTTTTCAAACACTCTATTTTCTAGTAATGCTGATACTAATTTGAAGGACGCCCTTACCTGATACAAAAAGGAGAGCAAGGGTTCAAAGGTTCTGATTTCTAGTTCCAATTCCATCACTTCCATGTTGTGTCTATGAACAAGTCACTTACCTTCCCTAATACTCATTAGTGAAAAGGGAGATAATGAGACTTACATTATCTACCTTTAGGGGGTATAATGAGGTAATTTCTTTATAAAACAGGAAATACCAAATCAATGTTGGAGATGACAATAATCCCTTGTTTTAGTTTCACCACAGTACCATCTTGCAACACAATGAACACTAAAAATTAGAACTTGATTTAGTGTTTTATTGATTATCTGGACTCTAGACTTAAAAAGTATATAGGAAGAAAATTTTAATAAAGGAGATTAAATTTAAAAGTGTGCTGCATATTTTTCAGACCTGTGTGCTAAGCAATAATATAGGAGAGAGGAAGAGAGTAGAAGCCATTGAATCAATTGTTGTCCTGGTTCTATCTCACTTCATGCAAGTTTTCCCAGGTTTGGGACAGGGCTCAGTTTCCCTATGGCCCAAGCTAAGGGGGTTGAGGGAGAGGCAGACCTTTGTAGCTTATCTGAAAGAGTTGTTTAAGTTCTGCCTTCTGGACCAACCTGAGCAGCAGTGAAGAAATGGGCATGGATAAATGTTTGCTATTAAGGAATCTTCAGGAACTCATTGAGACAAACAATTCTGAGTATTTTGTTCCATTTGAGGAGCTGCTAGGATTATGAATTTTCTGAGGAGATATATCTCTGAAACATGCTGATGCATCAAGAAGGTCTGTGTGGCTAAATTTAGAAATATCATTCTAGCAAGTAAATTTTCTTCTATCCACTTGTGTCTGAAGACATTCATATAAGACTTTTCTTTTTTTTAATGTTGCTTATTTTCTTTTTTAAAAAGACTTTTCTGACATGGCAGGTCAACTGAGAGCCTTCAGGCCAGCATCAAAGGTAAACTGTGAGTCCCCAAAACCCCAATGCAATGGGTGTTGCAAAACAGGGCAAAGCCTGTGTAGTGGGGAAACTGCTAACACCAGAGCAGAGGCCCCCAGCACATGGAAGGTCAGTGAGCAGGCCTTCAACCCCAAGCCCAGGAAGATTTGGACAGTCACACTCCTATGGTCCAGGAATAGAGCTCTCTACCTTTAAAACCACGAACTAGGCTAATAAGAGCAAGAAATAGAGGAAAGCCCAATCTATTGAAAGCTATGATAGAGTTTGGGAACATCAAAACAGAAATTCAGAAGAGGATATTTCAAACAAAGAACAATATGTGAAGCCCCAGAGGGGAATAAGAGCTTACCTACAGTCCAAAAAGTATTTTAAAAGTTAAACAGAAGGGGAAGAGAACTGCAAGGTATACAAAAAAGATTCTGCAACTTGGAAAAGGGAACACAAAAATTTACTGAAGAAAACAACTCCTTCAAAAATATGATTAGGAGATGGAAAAAGAAAATAATTCTTTTAAAAACAGAATTTTCTAAACCAAATGGAAAAGGAGATACAAAAACTATCTGAAGAAAACAATTCCTTGAAAATTAAAATTGGGCAAATGGAAGTTAATTATTTTATGAGACAATAAGAATCAAGGAGGCAAGGTTAAAAAATGAACAAAAAGAAGAAAATGTAGAAGACCTTATTGGAGTTCCATGGAAAATAGATCCAGGAGAGATAATTTAAGAATTATTGGACCTGGCGCAGTTAGGTGGTACATTAGATAGAGCACTAGCCTTGGATTCAGGAGAACCTGAGTTCAAATCTGACCTCAAACATTTAATAATTACCTAGCTGTGTGACCTTGGGCAAGTCACTTAACCACATTGCCTTGCAAAAACAAAAATAAAAAAAAGAATTATTGGACTTTATGAAAACCATCATCTTTCTTATAATCATTAAGAAAACTTCTCTGATAGCCTAGAATCAGAGGGTGAAATAGACATTGAAAGTATGCACCAATCACCTCCTGAAAGGAATCACAAAATAAAAACATGAAGGAATATTGTAGCCAAATTCTAGAATTATTATAAGCACCCAGGGAGAAACAATTCAAATACCAAGGGGCCATAGTCAGGAGTACACAGGACTTGGAATCTTCAACATTAAAGTATCATAGGGTTTGGAATATGCTATTCCAGAGGAAAAAAAGGAACTTAGAATACAACCAAGAATCAAAATTGAGCATATTCTTTCTGGGGAAAAAAAGATGGATATTTGATATAATGCAGAACTTTCAAGCTTTCCTGATGAAAAGACCAGAGCTGAACAGAAAATTGAATCTTCAAATACAAGACTCCAAAGATGCAGAAAAGGTAAACAGGAATTGAAAAAAATGTTACTCAATAAGACTAAACTGTTTAGATCCCTTCAGAGAAATTTGACACTTTGCAATTTGAGAATCATATCTGTACTAGAACAAGTATGATTAGAGAAAAGGTATGGGCATCAGTTGATTTTGATATGATGATATAAAAATTAATTAAAGGTATGAAATGTATAAATATATGAAGGAATTATTGAATGAATTAATTAAAAGCATTTATGCTAATTTATTCAGAGTACAACTCTCATAAAGTTCTTTGAGACAAACCATTGAGTTTTGTTTTTGTTAATGACCTTGCTCCTCAGACTTTCCATCAGAGATCTCCATCTCAGTTTTGCACATCACTTAAGCTTTTATTAGGTTATATGGCTTTTATTATAATTATCCTTTTTTTGTCATATTCTCCTACTAAACTGTAAGGTCTAAGAGAAGAAGACCTTTCCTCATCTCATTTTTTCCCAGCAGTCCAGTCAGTAATTGACTCTGACAACAATAGGGATCTATTTGATTCCATCATGAATAAATCAATGAGATTTCTCCAACAAAACTAAAATAAAGTTGAAATTATTGTTGCTCAAGGATGTACGTAATTCGTAACACTAAAGTACCTTAGGAAAAGTAACATCTACCATATCTTGAGATGCCCTTACCATTGATTATGACAATTGTATTTTTTAAGGAGCTAGGTTAAGATTAGAGAAAGGATGGAAACATTTGTTGTGGCACAGCCTAAAATTGTGAAACCACTTCTCATCACACCACAAGGATTCCCATGTACTAATTGACCATCAACATAGAGATCATTCCCAACATTATTCAATGAAACCACCTAATGTTCCAATTGTTATGGAAATAAGCTATATTTGTCTCTGAAAACTGCCAATGATTAGTTGATTGTGGTTTGAACTGAGCTTAAATTGTTATAGAAAGCTACATAAGTCACTCAAATAAACTCTGAAATATTTCAGTTTGCAGCTTGTTCCCACATTAGAAATAAAATCAAATTCTATTATCACAATTCTATGGCTGAGATTTTTTAAAAATTGACACTCTTTATTTAATTTTTCTTGATTTTCAACTGTTTACAAGGAAGAAACAATTGCCTTGATCAGAGATAAGGACAAGCACTTTTTCACTAATTTCCCCAAATAGAACAGAGATGTTATTCTTGTAATAGCAAATAGAAGTGGCCCAATCCTAGCACATTGTCCTGAGAGCTTTACCACTTAGAAGACATACAAAAATTTTAAGATGAGGACTTTCAAGTATATCATTCTTTCAGGAGGAAAGGAGCTCATTTTTTTCTCTAGTCCTCTGGAATCATGTTTGACCTTTTGGAGGCTCAGAGTTCCTAAGTCATTCAAAATCTATATTGTTTTATTATTATTGTCTGCATTGTTCTGGTTCTGCTCACTTAACTTTGCATCAATTCACAAAAGCATAGTATTCCAAGGTTTTCTTGAAACTGTTAATTCCATCATTTCTTATAGCACAATAGGCTCCTGTAGCATTCATATGTGAAGCATCGTTTAGCCATTATCCATTAATGGACATAATGAAGACTATTCTTCCTCATTAGTTTTCTGAAATTCTGGTTGGTCATTGCATTATTCAGTGTTCTCAAATTGTTCAAGATTATTTGTCTATGATAATATTATTTATTCTCTTGGTTCTATTCAGTTCATCCTATATGTATGGGTTTCTTTTAAGCTGTTACATAAAAATTACTTTTCAGCACATGACAAGGTGAGAAGTTTTTGCTTGAATATGCATATAGTTTTTATTTTTGTTTGTATTTCTCTTCATTGGGGTTAAAGGAGCAGGGGAAATAGTTTGTCATTTAGAGCAAATAAAAGCTTTTTATTTTATTTTATTTTAATTTAATTTTATTTCATTTTTCAGTTATATGTAAAGGTAGTTTTCAGCATTCATCTTTTTGTAAGCTTTTGAGCTCCACATTTTTCTACCAACCTTTCTTTCTCCCCTTATCATGAGAGTGAGTATTATGATATAGATTATAGTATGATCAGGTTTAACAAGGAAAATCATGAGAAAAAGAAAAAAATAAAATAAGTTTAAAAAGTTAAAATAATTTGCTTTTGGTCTACATTTAAACTTTGTAGTTTTTTCCCCCTCTGTATGTAGATGGGATTTTTCCATCACAAATCTTTTAGAATTGTTCTTCATCTATTGTTTGGTTCTTATCATTTGTTACTGAAAGAGATCGAAATGACTTCAAGAGCTGACCTTTTGATTCATATGTAAATTAGATTTAAGTGAAGCAGAGTTGCATCAAGTCACAGTTCTCACTCTCTCTTTTTCAAAGTCATCCTGATCCAGTGACAAGACAGAGCTGAGTCATCTGTTGATAGTTCTAGATGCAATGAATGTTTTTCATGTCTAACCCAGCTCTAAGTGCACCTCCAAACCTGTGTCAACCACTTCAACACTTCAAAGAAGTGTTCCCATCTTCCCCTTCCACCAGTGGAAGATGTCATATGCTCTCCCCCACCCCCATTCAGTGATGAGTTTGAGATTCTCTTTACCCTCAACCTAGTTTAGCCACCTGTCAAAAGGATTTTCCAGGGTGTGGCCACTGAGCATACTACAGCTTCTTGGAGCCACAGGTGAGTGTTAGGTGGCTCAGGTGGACATCAAAGGTGGAAAGCTGCCCTGAAAACGACTCAGCAGCCCTCATACCAGAGTCTTCCTTTCAAACATCCTACACCCTATCATTACATCATAATCATCATCAACATCATGGTGTTCTTGATCACTAAACAGCTGAAAAGAACTAAATCCACTATCGTTAATTATCACAAACTGTTGCCCTTAATGTGTACAATGTTCTCCTGGTTCTACTCACTTCATTCAGAATCAGTTCATGCAATTCTTTCCAGGCTTTTCTGAAGTCATTTCCTCATGATTTCTTATAGAACAATTCATTTACCATAATTTGTTCAGCTATTCACCAATTGATGGAAATTCCCTCAATTTCTAATTCTTTGCCACTATATAAAAGAACTCCTATAGATATCTTTGTACATGTAGTCTTATCCCCCCTCTTTTTGGTCTCTTTGGGATGGCTATCTGGTACTGGTATTGCTGGATCAAAGGAATGCACAGTTAAGTGACACTTTGGGCATAGTTGCAAATTGCTCTTGAGAATGTTTGGGTCAGTTTACAATACCATCAACAATACATTTGTGTCCTGGTTTTTCTCACATCCTATCTAACACTGATCATTTTCCCTTTTAGTTATATTGATCAAACTGATAAGGCATGAGGTGGTACCTCAGAGTTGTTTCAATTTGCATTTCTCTAATCAATAATGAATTAGAATATTTTTTTCCTATGAGAATAGATAGCTTTAATTTCTTCATCTGAAAACTGCCTATCCTTTGACCATTTATCGTTTGGGGAATTACTTGAATTCGTAAAAAATTTAATTCTGTTTCTATATGTTTTAGAAATGGAGAGTCTTTTTTATCAGAAACTAGCTGTGAAAACTGTTTTCCAACTTTGGGCATTCCTTGTAATCTTAGTTGCATAGGCCTTATTTGTGCAATTTTTTAAAAAATTTAATGTAACCAAAATTAAACATTTTGCAATTTATAATGTTCTCTGCCTCTTGTTTGGTTATAAACTTCGCCCCTCTCCATAGATCTGGCAAACAGACTATTCCTTTTTCTCCTAATTGACTTATGGTATCACCTTTGATCTAAAGATTAATCCTCTACCTATCTTAACTTTATACAGGTATAGGATGTGAGAGGTGAGTCTATGCCTAGTTTCTGCCATATTATTTTCAAGTTTTAGAGTAGCTTTTCTTTACAAGAGATTACTATAGTCTATTGCTCCGAGGTTTTAACTTTGTCTTCCAAGCTGGTATTGGGACCTTCACTGTTGACCTACTGTAACACTAGCCTGCTGATTTGTGACCTGATCTGTGCTATGGTTATGACTCACTTCCCAGTTCTCTGGGCAATGCTGGGCTACAGTACCCATTTACCCATGAGTGATAGATCTTTTGTGAATTTCCTCCATGATATCTTGAGTGGATAATCTATTTAATCTGTTTTTTGTGGGTTCTGTAACTTTAATGTCTGTTTAAAGATTCCATTTAAAATTTTTTCTTTCTCTCTCTTTTTTTTATTTTTTGGCCAGGCAAAGGCGTTAAGTGACTTGCCCAAGATCACACAACTATGTAATTAAGTGCCTGAGGTCAAATTTGAACTCAGGTCCTCCTGACTCCGGGGCTGGCGCTCTATCCACTGTGCTGCACCCTATTTAAAGTTATTTCAGGAAAAGCTTCTGGAGCTTCTCAACTTCATGCTTTGCCAAGAAATTCCAAAAGCTAACATTTCTAAAACAATATTAAATGATGATAGTGATAATAAGTATCTTTTTTTAAATCCCTGGTCTTATTGGAAAATCTTCTAGGTTGTCTCTATTTTATGAATATATATATGTATATCTGTGGCATGATATTTGCTTGCCAGTTCTAAAACACTATTGGAACACCTTTGTTAGCTTGTAGTCTTTTTACTGCAACATGCTACTGCTGGAAGAGGTGAGATATGATATAGACTTTTATCTCAGTGAATATAAATCTAATTAAGGGAATGATAATGTACATAAGTCATACCTAGGTTTCTTTTTTTTTTGAGGGATTGTCCTGAAATCATCTCCTTGGTCATTTTGTACAAATTAAGAGATCCTTTTAGGAATGTTCGATTATTGCTACTATTTAGGTCTCCATATATCAGGTTAAAAATAGTTTCTAGTTACTTCAATTTACCTGGAGTTTAACAAATCTAATGATTAAGACTTTCATAATATTTTGGGGGAATTGTGAACAAATGTGATCTGGATGTGAGAAAAATTAGATTCATCACCATTTGAGGGGTTGGACCCCAAAAGTAATATGATGTCAATTCAAAAGCACAAAAGTTGTGCAGCGATCTCTTCTTGACAATGTACTGTTTGATATTTGTAATGACTGTTCCTGTGATCTGATTCTTATTAGCATGGTCCATCTTGTTTTTTCTTAATCCCAAGAAAATCTTTTTGTGTATTAAATTTGTATATTCTTATGTTGAACCTCATTAGTATGATTCACATCTTCCTTTCTTCCCCTTTCTGAAGAGGCAACTAAAAACAGCATTGCTGCCCATTGGTCCTCTAATTTCCAGTCCACTTCAAACTGTTTATTTCAGCTTTGATATTACAGTTCCCAGAGAAGGAAAACACTGCATTTTAGGGACAAATTCTGCACCTAATGGAGATAAAGTCCCAGCTTGTTAAGTATTCTTTTAGAAATTGAAAGAATTCTTCCTGACTCTCTATTACTGAAGCAGAATTCAAAAAGTTACCCAGGCAAATATGAGGAGGTTCCAGGGGTTTTGGTTAGTGTCTTGGAAGAAGCTCTCTTGTAAGAGAAGTCATATGGTACAGCTGAAAGAACTCAGATCCTGAAAGACTTCGGTTCAAATAGCAATGCACTAACTTACTAATGTTATGTTCTGGGAAACTCCTTTAGCTAAAATTTGCTCAACTGAAAGATGAGTTTAATAACATTTGCAATACTTGTTCTATCATTTATTTTCTTTGAGCTTTGGGTTTGTTTTCAGCAATAAGAATAATAACACTTATAGAACTAAACTCTTGGAGTTTGTTGTTGGAAATTTCAAATGAGATAGTGAATATTTATAAAATACTTTGCAAATTTTGAGGCACTGTACAAATATCAATTTTTATTATTTTTATCATTTGAATAGTCTTCCCACTCTCCTATAAAGCTGAACCTTTTCCTTTGTACTTAAGGATAGATGCTTGCTTATCAAAACAAAGGTAATGCATCCCCCATCACTACCAGGGAATGGGGTCTGTTAATAGATCTCTAGGAGGAAACAAAAGTTTTCTCCTGAAAATTGTGCAGAAAATCAAGTTGACTAGAAGATGACGAGGTTGGTTACAATACTAGACATCAGTTATTCTAAAAAAAAGTCTTATTTTTCTTTTTATAAGACTGCAAGTTCAATATGAATAGACACCATAATAAGGTAGTTAAGAAAGCTAAAACTAATTTGATCTTAAAGTATATGTAAGAGGGGAGCAGAGCCACTAGCAATAGGGACATGATAGAATATGTTGCTCCCATCAGAACTCTTCTGGCATATTGTTCTCAGTTCAGTTCACTTTGGCTTAGCTTTTAGGTCTTTTTTCTTTTTAGAAGACTGAAAGTTCATTAGTTTAAGATAGAAAATGCAAGCTGGATAAAGGTGAAAGACCCTAAGTTTATTACATATGAGGGGAAGCAGAAGGAAAATTGAGTGTTTAGTACTGGAAAGAAAAGATATATAGGGAAGGAAAGGTGGCAAACATCTATACATCGCCTACGATATGCAGGACAGTGTGCTATTTGTGTCGATGTAGCTAAAGAGCTATTATGAAGGAAAGATTAATCTTGCTCTGATTTCCCTAAAATTTTTTAAAGGCAAATTTATATAAATTCAGGAAAAAAATAACCTTATCTATTAGAGATGCATAGGATTTCTTGAAAGGGGGGTAGTGTCCTTTTCCATAAAGTTTGAGATGTTGAATGACTACTTGTAGTAAAGATTTTTTTTTCTATCTTGTTTGGACTAGATGGCCATGGAGGTGGCTACTGAGTCCCCTTCCAACTCAACTTCAATTACATCATTATAATGCCTTTAGGGAGGGCTGCAGTTCATATTTGGACAGGAGGGACTAAACAGGATACTAACAGTGATCTCAGGTATAGGAGTGAGCCAAGGAAAGATATGCAAAGCAAAGCATGGAGAACAACCTACTGTAGTTGGGAGGAAAAGGCAACTTCATGAGAAGCATTGTAAGAGCTGGGAAACTGAAGTTCAGACTGGTTAAGAGACTTGCCCAAGATCATACAGGTAATAAATGGGAGAGCTAAGTGCAAATCAAAGTACTCTTTCTTTCTTGCTTTGTGGTTTCTTGGACAATTTAACTCACCCACATTTTCTATCTGAGGTATCATCCATTTTAAACAGAGAATGCTGGCAATGGCCCTTCTTACTGTGCTGCATCAGACTAAGACCACTTAAGCCTTTTGACAGCCTCCACTGAAAGTGTGGCTCTCCAAGAGCTTCCAGGAGCCTTCAAAACCAACCAAGCTGCATCAGTTACCTTTGGCATCACCTCCATTGGCATCCAAACTCCTTTGTTGCATCCTTCTCTGGCCTTGATTCTCCCCTACTGCTACAGATCTCTTTCCTTGGGTATTAACTCTCTGTTTTCATGACTTATTTTAAACCCAAGTCCCTAGAGAAATGCCTTTTGGCTCTCATATCTCACCAATCTGCCTAGACCAGCATCTGTTCATCATTTCTCCTTTCTGTTTTTGAATACCACACAGCTGAATGTATTTCTTAGAGCTTGTCACAGGTCACTGGCTTTGGAGAGCAGCAAAAGGAGGTGAGCTTATCACTCCTGCTGTTCCTTTTGGCTGGGCCTCAGCAGCTATAGCTTCCCATTGGCAGGTCTCATTGTCCTTGTCGACCTGTTTATCTCAACCTTCCCCCCACCAAAGGACATTGTGACTCACTGACTGAGGTATTCATCTCTTACTGCCCACTGGTGTTCATAGAACAGCAACCAGAACCTCTTCTGGATTATCCCAATTAGAGCCAAGCATTGGCTCAGGATATACATACTAGTGAGGCTCTTCCAATCAACCTTGGAAAGACTTGGACCATTCTATTTGGAATGAACTTGCCAAGGTGCAAGTGGCAGTAATCACATTTTCCCCTGATTTCTCCCATTCTCCAGACATAGGAAAATGATCTCCTGGATCAGAGTCATCATCTAGGAAACTAAATCCCTTTATAAGATGCCTAGTATCATACACAGATCCAGTGACAACACAGATAGGAGTGTCTAACCCTCCTCTTTCTGGCATCATCTCAGACCCAATTTAAGTTTCAGGTTATGCTCCCATGAAGTATTCTAATATATCAAGTCAGAGAAAGACATTGGCAAAAGTGTCCCCCACTGTAGCCCTCCTTTGTAATCAGCTCCCCTATCCCTCCATTGACCTGTGCATCATGTTCTTGCTTTCAGTAAATCTTTGATTACTAGTATTATATAGACTCTTGGGTAATTTTACTAATAGCCTCTTAGTCATCAAACATATAGGACCTTCTGACTGACATCACATTTACCAAATCTTTTAGCAATTCTATCTTCATCATGATCTAATAATACATATGAATATTATAATGTCTGATATTTCCATTAAAAAAGTCAGCTGAAGCCTTGTCAATAGGCAGGGGCAGAATCCATCTGGAAGGCAATCAAGAGTAGCAGAGCGATGCAAGTTGAGATTCTCACTAAGGATGCCAGCCCCTTTGGCTTTTTTTTTTTGGTTTTTGCAAGACAATGGGGTTACATTATGTGCTCAAGGTCATACAGCTAGGTAATCATTAAGTGTCTGAGGCCATATTTGAACGCAGGTCTTCCTACAACTAGGGACAGTGCTCTATCCACTGCACCACCTAGCTGCCCCCTACTTTGGCTTTAGCAATTGTATAAGGGATTTTTGTTGTTGTTGTTACTTTTTTTAAGTGGGAAATGTGAGAAGGAATAGCATAAGCAGAGTGGAAAAGTGACCACAAAACCTTCAGTCAGAAGAATCTGGGAGAACAAAGTCAATCAAGGAACATGGATCTGAGGTGGTAAATGGGCAGGTTAAAGCAGTTCCACTGATGAAAGGTGAGGCTGCCATCCTTTATGGGAAGTAGCATGAGTGAAGAAGAGTTTGGGATCTAGAAGGAAATTCCTTAGCTCTAAGTTGTAGATTCACCATATGCTGTATTATGATTTCATTGTGATCTTTCTGGGTCACAGTTTTCATGAGAGTATTTGACAAAATTATCTCTGAGGTTTTTCTGTATCATGAGCTTACAGTGCTCTGGTTAAAGTTGGAAAGGACAGTCCAGGAAGCTAAGGGAAATTTTACAGGTAATTGAGACCTAGGATGTCTGTCTTTCAAGTATATATATATGTATATATATATATATATATATATATATATATATATATATATATACACACTTATATATGCATATATTATCATAATGTCTATGTGTCTAATATGGGCAGCTAGGTAGTACATTAGATAGAACGGTGGTCTTGGAGTCAACAAGACTTGAATTCAAATACAGTCTCAGGCACTTGCCATTTACTAGTTGTGACCTTGGTTAAGTCACTTCAGCCTGCTTGCCTTGCCTCCAGGGCCATCTCCAGTCATCCAGATTCATATCTGGCATTGGACCCAGTTGGCTCTGGAGGAGAAAGTGAGGCTGGTGATTTAGAACAGCATCAGCTCTCTCAAATCCAATTCAGGTGCATGTCATGATATCACCTCTTTGATGTCATGGTCTTCTTTGAGAATGAAGGGCAAACATCAATCAAAAATATGCACTATTTATATATTATATAAATTATATTTATTTGTATGTATGATATATGCATATATAATTAACAAAGAGAGAGAGAGAGAGAGAGAGAGAGAGAGAGAGAGAGAGAGAGAGAAACTATCTTGTGAGATGTTAACACAGATAGGACCTGAAGGGTCAGAGAAAGGAGATCCTTTATCATAGTGTATATATGTGTATATGCATGCATTGTTGTCATTCAGTCATGACCAACTCTTTGTGATCTTGTGGACCTTATTGTCCATGAGATTTTCTTGCCAGAAATATTAAAATGATTTGCTATTTCTTTCTCCAGCAGATTAAGGTAAACCAAACTTCAATAATTTGCCCAGTGTCAAAACTACAGAATATGAACCCAGATTTACTCACATATCTTCCTAACTCCAGGCTTACTGATCTATTCACTGAACTATCTAGCTATCCCCTGCATATATTATATATCATCTATGTATATTACATTATAATATGCATATACATCTATATGACGTAAATGATATGTAATGACAGACCTGGGATCTCCCTTCTCTGACTTTTTGAGTCTTGGTTGTGTTAGACCCTCACAAGGCTATAATAACATCTTTTAAAAAAGGATAGATTGCCATATAGGAGCAGATTCTGGAGTTGAGAGTGCAGCAGTAATAATAGAAAGTAATCCTAAATTTCAGATTATAGAAAAAGAAAATTAGGGAAGATTTGAGAAGCATATTGGGGCTTTAAATCTGAATCCTTTTCAGTCCATGAGCCACTAAGTAATAGTCACATTGACAAGAAGAATGGAGAATGATCCTTATATCATTCTCTTTGATCTCTTTGTCATTGAATATCTTCATGTCAGCAGTGATTAAATCATGACCCAATTCATAATCTGAACTGATTCAAAACATTCTGACCTACATGGATCAATATAAAGACTAGATATTGATGAGACTTAGAGAAGAAAAAACAGTAAAATCTTATAGGTATAAAGTACGTTCACTATCTAGAAGTTTGGAGAGGAAGGATAGGAAATGGATTTCAGAACCATTTCTTCACATTCTGGGGAGGATAGTTTGAATAAATGGGCAATTCAGGAAGAATTAAAAAAAAGAAAGAAAATAAATGGAGCTGGGTCTGAATTATTGCTTTCTGAGATAGTATATTTCTTGCCTTTAGCCCTATTTCTTTATCCATTCAGTCTCTGAGTACACTACAATTACAAGGTTTGGTTTAGGGCTATAATAATTGGTAATCACTAGCCTTTTTGGACTCTAGGCATAGATGGAGATGGTTATCGAACCTTATAAACTAGAAGAATTGATCATAATATCACTTGGGAGTCAATCTCACATCTTCAGTATATAATTGATTCAAGTTTCCCATTGCAGTATCTGGCAAGTTATTGGCCCAACGTATTTAATACAAGTTTCTTAGCTTCCTAACATGAAACGTGCATAGTTCCTTGGTTCTGGGCTACTTTCTTTGGTCTCTGTTAGGGAAGAAGTCTCAAAACAAGGACTGTAAAGATACAAAGATGCATGACTCAAAGGATATGGAATCCTTTGTTTGACTCAAATATCTTTCTGTTGCCAACCAAAGGAAAGGCACTGATATTGTCACCCTTGTACAATCTGAGGTCCTATAGGAGATCTTCATAATTCTGAGCATGATAGAAACATTATCATCATTGTCAGTCATCAGTCATCTTTATCACCATAGATGTATGACTCCTCATATATAGTGATTTAACATTTGCAAAGCAATTTATTGTTTTGTTTATTTGATCCTCTTAATTCTGTGAAACAGATGCCATTATTAACACCATTTTACAGATGAGAACACTGAATCTGGGAAAAGTTTAAGTGAATTACTCAAGGTTGTGCAAGTATTAACTGGTTCATTCATGATTTGAACTCAGGACTTCTTGATTCCAAGATCAGAGTTCTAATTACTTGGTCACCTAGCAATCATCTATTCTGACTTTTAAAGATCATGATGCTGAAGAAGGAAAAATGATTTGTCTCATGTCATACAAATGGCATGTGACAGATTTGGAATTGGAAGCACAGTCTTCCAAACTTCAAATTATCACATTAATCATCTACAAAAGAGAGAAAGTGAGATACCAGGTTCTGAGAAAAATCAATTTATTACCAAAACTACTATTGTTGATAATTAAGGTCAATGACTCCTTGGTAGTCAGAGACAAATAAGGGGTTTACGGTAAAAAAAAGAGGAAATGGAAAATGACAGTCTTGAGAAACTTACTTTGAACATATATTTTGATTGGATGAAGCAAGCCCCTTGGTTTGAGTTTAGGCCAGGTACATTCTGGAGTGTAGTTACATCCTATTGCCCAGGGTGTAGGCATGATGGGGACATTTCACAGAAGCAGCATCATGCTCACCAGGTTATGTATCTAATGGGTTAAGATACCACATCAAACAGTCACTTCATTAAGGGAGAATCGAGCCTCCTGAAATGTCCTGTAACTATGATTAACTGTGGTCAAAACATTACCTTAGCTGAACAAAGTAAACACAGTGGTTAACTTAACTGAATACAGAGGGCAATTTATAATTGAGAAATGAGGAAATGTTAATGCCAGTTCAGCTCAGTTGCAAGGGCTCAGGTCTGCAAAAATGAGGAATTCAGTCTTTGACTGCAGTGATTATATATATATATATATATATATATACACATATATATATATATTTCTTAATCTAAAAGCTATTTGAATTAGACCTCACAAGCTAAAATAAATCATCAAGATAATCAATACTAACTTGATTAGGAATTATTTCTTTCAAAATCTTAATATCTGCTTCAGATCACTTTAAGACTAAGCAGATTGCTCAACCAATATTGGGGCAGTCAGCCCTGTGTTAAAGGAACACGAGGTCCTTGATCGAGAGATTCAAGCATCCAATCAGTCCCCTCCCCCCCAATTTTACATATGAGCAATTGGAGGAAGAGAAGTTTGCTCAGTGAAATATGAACAGTAATAGTTGAAGGAAGATCGGAACCCACATCTTCCCTTATAAGACTCTTCCTCTTTCCAAAGAAAGGATACTGTCACTTGTTACCTCTATCTTTATAGTTCTGTGGAATACTTGAAATGATCAGTTTCGGTAGAACTCACCTAGTTCTGGTCACCTAGTTCCTATGATAGATGTGTGCATCATTATTCCTAGTAACTTCCCATGTTCACCTTTTCTGAAGACCAGAAGATGGACTGAGGGAGATGACAAGAGATGGATGCTCATCTTTTCTGATCTGTAACACCACAAAGCCCATGAAATAATTAACAGAAGAACCAACTTCAGATACAGGGTGGTTTGAAGGCATTGGGAAACCTTTCCCCTTTCCCTGATCTGCTTCCAAGTGTCAAAAACTGCATTAGTGGAAGACAAGTCTCTTCATTCTTTTATTATGGGGGTTCTAAAAAGAGGATCTATGGATAGTTCTCAAAGGATCTATATCTTAGGAGAGAAAATTTCATCTTTATTTTTATTACCTAAATGAAATGTACATTTTTCCTTAAAATATTAATAGAGGGAGCTAAATATTTTTTTAAGATTTTATTCATATTGGGTCCGCTCCCCTGACAGAAGGCAGTCTGTTAGTCTTTACATTGTTTCAATGGTATACTTTGATCTAAGTTGAATGTGATGACAGAGAAATCATATCCTTAAGGAAGAAAAATAAAGTATAACAGATAGCAGAATTACATAATAAGAACTTTTTTTTTCTAAATTAAAGGTAATAGTTTTTGGGTTTTTTTGTTCAAACTCCATGATTCTTTCTCTGGATACGGATGGTATTCTCCATTGCAGATACCCCCAAATTGTCCCTGATTGTTGCACTGATGGAATGAGCAAGTCCATCAAGGTTAGTCATCACCCCCATGTTGCTGTTAGAGCATACATTGTTTTTTTCTGGTTCAACTCATCACACTCGACATCAATTCATGCAAATCCTTCCAGGCTTTCCTGAATTCCCATCCCCCATGGTTTCTAATAGAATAATAGTGTTCCGTGATATACATATACCATAGTTTGCTAAGCCATTCCCCAATTGAAGGACATTTACTTAATTTCCATTTCTTTGCCACCATAAACAAGGCTGCTATGAATATTTTTGTACAAGTGATGGTTTTACCCTTTTTCATAATCTCTTCAGGATATAGACCCAGTAGTGGCATTGCTGGATCAAACAGTATGTAAATTTTTGTTGCCTTTTGGGCTTAATTCCAAATTTCTCTGCAGAAAGGTTGGATAAATTCACAGCTCCAACAACAGATTTCCCACAACCCTTCCAACAATGATCATTGTCCTTTCTGGACATATTGTCCAGTCTGAGAGGTGTGAGGTGGTACCTCAGAGATGATTTAATTTGCATTTCTCTAAAACATAATGATTTAGAGCAATTTTTCATATTATGAATGGCTTTGATTTCCTCATTGGCAAATTGCCTTTGCATATCCTTTGACCATTTGTAAATTGGGGAAATGGATTTTTTTTTGAAAATTTGACTCATTTCCCTATATATTTTAGAAATGAGTCCTTTGTCAGAAATACTAGTTGCAAAAATTGTTTCCCAATTTACTGCATTTCTTTTGATCTTGGTTACGGTGATTTTTATCTGTGCAAAAAAAATTGTAATTTAATGTAATCAAAATTATCTAGTTTGTTTTTAGTTATATTCTTCCTCTCTTCCTTGGTCATAAACTGCTTCCCTTTTTATAGCTGACATGTAAACTACTCCTTGATCTTCCAGTTTGCTTATAATATAATTTTTTTGTGTCTAAATCCCATATTCATTTGGATCTTGTCTTGGTATAGGGTGTGAGGTGTTGGCCTAATCTAAGTTTCTTCCATAGTAACTTCCAATTTTCCCAATAGCTTTTATCAAAGAGAGAGGTTTTTGTCCCAATAACTGGACTCTGGGTCTATCAAACAGCAAGCAGATTACTGTAATCATTTCCTACTATTGCACCTAGTCTATTACACTGATCCACCACTCTATTTCTTAACCAATACCAGACAATTTTGATGCCTGATGCTTTATAGTATAATTTTAGATCTGGTAGGGCTAAATCACCTTCTTTTGCACTTTTTTTCATTGAATCCCTGGAAATTCTTGACTTTTTATTTCTTCATATGAATTTACTTATAAATTTTTCTAACTCATTTAAGTAATTTTTTTTGGAATTTTGATTGCTGGGCACTAAAAAGGTAGTTTAATTTGGCTAGAATTGTCATTTTTATTATATTAGCTCAGCCTGTCCATGAGCAGTTGATGTTTGCCCAGTTATTTAAATCTGATTTTATTTGTTTGAGAAATGTTTTGTAATTGTTTTCAAAAAGTTTTTGAACCTGTCTTGGCAGATAATCTCCCAGATGTTTTATATTGTCTGAAATTACTTTCTGTCTCTTTCTGCTGTACCTTGTTAGTCATGTGTATAAATGTCATGGACTTATGAGGGTTTATTTTATAGCCTGTGACTTCATTAAAGTTGCTAATTATTTCCAGTAGATTTTTAGATGATTTTTTGGAATTCTTTAGGTCATCATGTCATCTGCAAAAAGTGGGAGTTTTGTCTTTTCCTTCCCAATTCTAATTCCTTCAATTTCTTTTTCTTTTTTTATTGCTGAAGCTAACATTTCTAATATGATATTGAATAATAGTGGTGATAATGGGCATCTTTGTTTCACCCCTGATCTTATTGGGAATGTCTCAAACCTATCCCCATTGCATATAATGCTTGTTTATGGTTTCAGATAGATACTGCTTATTATTCTAAGGAACAGTCCATTCATTCCTACATTCTCTAGTGTTTTTTAGTAGGAATGGGTGCTGTTTTATCAAAAAAGTTTTCAGCATCTATTGTTATAATCATATGATTTTTGATAGGTATGTTATTGATATAATTAATTATACCAACAGTTTTCCTAATACTGAACCAACTCTGCATCCCTAGGATACATCCTACTTTGTCATGGTTATTATCCTAGGGATAACTTGTAATTTTCCTAAAATTTTATTTAAGATTTTGGTATCTATATTCATCAGGGAGATAGGTTTATAATTTTCTTTTTCTGCTTTAACTCTTCCTAGTTTAGGCATCAGCACCATACTGGTTTCATAGAAAGAGTTAGGCAGAGTTCCATCTTCACCTATTTTTACAAAGGGTTTATATAGAATTGGAACCAATTGTTCCTTTAATGTTTGATAGAATTCATTTGTGATTCCATCTGGACCTGGAGATTTTTTTTCTTTTTTCCATATTTATTTATTTTTATTTTTGTACTAATGATTTTTTTTATACATTACTAAAATATTCTTGTTTAAGAGTTAACATAACACCCCCTCCCTCCAAAAACCTATAGACCCTCATGAGCAATAAAGTAAAGGAAAGAGAAAAAAATTGAAATTGAAATTGAAAAATAATAATGTTAATAGGGGCAGCCACGTGGTGCAGTGGTGCAGTGGACAGAGCACCGACCCTGGAGCCAAGAGCACCTGGGTCCAAATCTGGTCTCAGACACCCAACAATCACCCAGCTGTGTGGACCTAAGCAAGCCACCCAACCCCATCTGCCCTGTAAACCCCACCTCCAAAATAACAATAATATTAATAATAATAATAACAATGATAATAATAATAATAATAATAAATGTGCTTCAGTCTGTGTTCCAACATCTCCAGCTCTATTGCAGATGGTTCACATTCATTATGAGAAGTCCATCAAAAAAGCTACTTCCATATTTTTGCACTGTTGCCATTGCTGATCGCAACTCCCTCCATTCGTACTTCCCCACTACCATATACTATTTTTTCTCTCTCCCTTCACTCTGTCCCTCTTCTTAAATGTGCTGTAGGGTAGCTGAGTGGCGCAGCAGATAGACCACTGGCCCTGGGGCTGAGAGGCCTTGACTCCACATACCACCCCTAAGGCACAACAGCCACCTGACCCTGTGGTCCCAGATAGGCCACCCAATCCCAGCCCCCTGCAAGAAGTTAAAAAAGTAAATGTGTTATATCTGACTACTGTCCCCCACGGTCCACCTTCTCTTTCATCACTCACATACCCCCCTCCCCTTGTCCCCCTTCTCCTCTTCTTACTCTAGATGTCTATACCCCATTGAAAATATATATGCTGTTTCCTCTCCTAGCCATCTCTGATGAGAACAAAGGTTCCCTCATTCCCCCTCACCTTCCCCCTTTCCATATCATTGCAATAGGTCATTATAATAAAAAAAAAATCTTATTATATGAAATATCTTAGCCTATTCTACCACTCTTCTCTTACTCCTATTACATTTTCCTTTTAGCCATTGAGTCCATTTTGACAATATATTATATCTTCAAATTCAGCTCTCTCCTGTGCTTCATCTATAAAGCTCCTTCTACCTGCTCTATTAAATGAGAAGTTTCTCATGAGTATTATCAGTATCATTTTTCTTTGCAGCAATACATGTAGTTCATCATCATTAAGTCCAGCATATTTTACCTTCTCCTCCACTCTCTATGCTTCACCTGAGTCCTGTAAATTAACTCCTTTTCCAATTGGGCAATTCTATTTTTGAAGGAGTTTTCCATTTTTCCCAAGTATAGTTTTGAGAGAATGACTTTCTTTTTGCATTTGCCCAATTGAGGACTTACGGGAATTATTTTCATTTTGTATTTATCCAGTTGTATTTTCAAATGTTTTGCTTTCTTGTTGTGAGAAGTTAATTTTCTCTTGTAATGTGTTAATTTTCTCTTGAGTTTCTTTTCCCAAATTTTCTAATTGATTTTTAAATTCCTTCCTGATTTCTTCAGGAAGTCTTTCTGGGCTGGAGACCAATTCATATTCTCTTTAGAAGTGCTAGATCTCTCTGGGTTAGAATCTGTTACTTCTAGGTATTTCTCCATGGGACCCCCTTTTGTAGACTTTTCTTTGTTTTTCTAGGATCTTGTGTTGGGGGAAGGGCTGGCTCTCAGAGGTTTGCTTTTGAAGATACTGGAGACTATGTTCTTTTGGCTTAGCAATTCCAAGGGCTGGCTAGTAGGGGTAGTTGCTTTCTCTGGAGTGAGTGAAGCCCTCTCCCAATCCTGGAGGGAGTAAGAAGGGGTAGCAGGGTCTGAATTGACCTTGAACAATGGGCTGGAAGCCAATCTCCCTTTCACTTGAGTGTTCTCTGGAGTCCATACCTGTGCCTGAGTGGGGGGTGGTGGCAGCTCCCATTTGTTCCTGAAAGAATGCTCTGCTAAAAGTATGGAACTCAGGTCCCAGACTGAGCTGGAAGATTTCCAGGTGGGCAGACCTCCCCTCCTCCGACCGAAGATTCCACGGCTAAAGTTGGTTCTTGGCTGGCCTATCACCAAAGTCCCTGAGGTTAATGCCTCTTATTAAATTCTCTGTGGCTAATGCTGGTCCTCTGGTGCCCCCCCCCCAATCCCCATCCCCTGCTGCTGTCCCTGTGCTGACCCTCTGGTCTCCACTCCCGGGTCACCCACTGTCCCCTGAGACAGACCTTGTTGGTAGGTGTTCTTCTCCTAGCTCTTCCTAGGGCTTAACACAGTGCCTTTCTTCTCTCTGCCATTTTGGCTGGAAGTCTCTAAATATATATATTTTTAATTTTTATTTATTTAGGGCAATGGGGTTAAGTGATTTGCCCAAGGTCATAATTATCAAGTGTCTGAGCCTGCATCTGAACCCTGAATTCAGGCTTCCACTGTACCACCTAACTGCCCCCCCAGGCAGCTAAATATAATTTTGAGGAGTCCATAGGTTTTGCAACATCCCCCAAAGGATTAATAAACACAGAAGAATTAAGAGCACCTGGGTTATTTGACAGAAAATCATTCTTAGAAGTAACACTTTATTGTTAATGAATCACTATTAACATATATAAGAGAGTAACTGACTTTCCTCTTTTGATGTGTTGCTTCAAATAAGTGGGGATGAGGGAATACGCTGAAGGAACAGAAGAGAACTGGAGAAACCAATGATAATCTTTGGCAACTTCATTTTGCTTGAGTGCTACTGTTTATCAATATAAAAGCAAATAGACATTGTATGAGGTTGATTTCTATATTGTAGTGTTGATAAAACATAATAGCAATAACAATAATAGCCTTGATATGACATTTTAGTGTTTACAAAGCATAAGTAGTATCATTATTGACCCTCATAACAATCCTGGAGGTTGAGACTATTACTGCATCCACTTTATGGATGAGGTAACTGAGGGTTCAATGGACTTGTCAGAATCATATAGATAGTAATGTATGAATCTGGTGTGAAGTGAAATCTTTCCAACTCTAGGTTTGTGTACGTCTTAATGGAATATAAATTTGTGGGGGGGGGGGCAGGGCTTTTAAAGAAAAATTGTGAATGATATCCCCAAGCTCAGCTTTGTGTTCTGCATATAGGTACTTAGTGGATTAAATTAGATTGCACTTTGCTCAGGGATCACAGCCTTCCTCAGATTCCTATCCTTGTTCCTTTCTGGAACATATATTGTTGTACACAATGAGGAGTACAAGTTCATTTTTTAACAATTTTTTCAGGTTTTCTATTAAAATAGAAAGATGTCTAAATTCTCTAAATGAGGGGAGGTTTCCTCTCTCCTTTCGCAGGGTTTACTTCTTTGTTCCGTCATTTCAGTAGTGACTGACTCTTCATAACCCCATATGGGATTTTTCTCAGCAAAGATACTGGCGAGGTCTGTTTTTCCTTCTCCAGTTCATTTTACATATGAAGAAACTGAGACAAACAGGGATAAATAACTCTCACAGAGTCACTCAGCAAGCGTCTGAGGTCAGTTTTGAAGTCATAAAGAGAAATCTTCATGACTCCAGACCTGCTACCTCCTGCCCACCTAAACTCCTACTTTGCCTGTTTCCAACTCCTTTTTTATTTTTGCAAGGCAATGGGGTTAAGTGCTTTTCCCAAGGCCACATAGCTAGGTAAATTATTAAATGTCTGAGGCCAGAATTTGAACTCAGGTCGACCTGATTCCAGGGCCAGTGCTCTATCCACTGCACCACCTAGCCACCCCTGTTTCCAACTCTTAAGACTAAGAATAGTGATTGATTTCCATTGACAGAGGGAGTTTTCTTATAGAGGGTTCTCTTCACCAATAAAATAACGGATGAAATTTAAAAAATAAACAAACCTCTATTCAACATTAGTGAACTGCTATTGAGGCTGAACTGATTTTCTCTAGGATGAAATGATACATGTGATGCTCTCTGGAATGAGCTGATGTTCTCTCTGTAAAGGATGTTCATTACAGTGGAAGGAACACTGGATTTGGAGTCAGAAAATTTGGATTCAGTACCATAATTTCCACAAATTACTTGTCTATGACCTTGGGCTCTCGGGACCCCAGTTTCCTAAACTAAAAAAGGAAAAGAGGTTCCCTCAAACAGATCTAAATCTATGCTTCTATCTCTGTTATCTCTGCTAGACCCCTATTTAAGGTTTGGCATTTATTTCTGCTACATTAGCTGTTTTTTCAATTATATTTGCATATAAGAGTCTTGCTCATAGACTAGACTACTGAATCACATGTGTGTTTTATAAACTACTCTATAACATAAAAGGTAATTTTCCAATTCAAAGCATTTCTAATATATACTGACAAATTGCTAATATGGATTCATAAGGAATTTGAGTTTGCATCATTATAATAGAAAGGTTTCACTAAAAGTCATCAAAAATGCTCATTGATATGTTTCCCCCCAGTTATCCCTCTACCCTCCCACCATGGTCCTATTGCAAATGAGATCTGTTTTATTGGTATTATATAGATGTTAGAGATCATAATAGTAAAAAATTTCCAGTTTTGTGATAAGGCAATGAGTTCACAAGGAATCAGATGCATCAACTGATTTTTTTGGTTAATTCTAGTACTGAAAACTTGGTTTATTTTGGATAGTATAGATCACTAAATGAATTGGCTACTGTTTTGCAAGTTTCTACCTGTCCAGTCAGTATCCACATCTTGAATTGTATACACAGATTCATAAAACCATTTATAGATCCCTTCTATTTTCAATGAAAGGGAGAGAAGCTAAAGACACTAATGGATTTCTTTAGTAATGTCTAACACATAGTAGGCACTTATACAAGCTTGTTGATTGACTTGTAAGTATACATTTGTTTGTTGTGAGAAAACACACACACACACACACACACACACACACACACACACAGATACACACACACAACCTTCACACCTATGCCAGAAAATACTCATAAGAAGTCTTGAAGCCAATAGACACAGAAAAATTTCAAGAAGATACATAGGTCCTGAAATAAAGAACTATTTGGGTGGATCCAGGCAAATGTATTTTGACTTTGAAAATAAATACACCAAAACCAGTAAAGGGGAGGCGGCTGCCAAGAGAGAATAAATGCTGAAGCCACCACCGCCATCCTCCCACTTATCTTCAGAGTAGATAAAGATTTATTAGAGTGTGGTTGCTCAAGATGAACAATGGTTGCTTGCCCAGTGCTTGTTACTGAACAGAAAATTTTTCATTTTCTATGGCAGAATATTGCACACCAATTTATCTCTTTTTTTTTCCAGGGGCCACATTTACACTGAGATGATTGTGGCTGGTCTAGAGATCAAATACACCTGCTGACACTAGCGGCTCTGTCACTATCATTACCCAGGTGGAGCTGATGAATTCATCCCATGGGAAGAATCATGACCACCGTGTCTTCTGACAGGTTTTCTCAACGGTCAGTTGTTGTCCCATCACCCTCTTTTCCCCCTTTTTTATGAGTAGAAGTCTGAGAAAATAGTCAGCTCCTGAGGTACACCTCCTAGGGTCATGGGAGACAGGATTTTCTTTAGGAAAGTAATGTAAATTGTTCTTGGGCTTGATAGTTTAAAACAAATGCAGACTTTCAAGGGGAAAGACATCAGAATATGTAGTGAGAATTCCATAGCAAATTATTGTACTTCCAGGCGCTGGGATCCCTAGTTAATTCCAAACTTGAAAGATAATTCCCTTTACAATATTCCTTACCAGTAGGCATCTAGTTTCCAGTGAAGGTCAGTTCAGCCTCGATAGCAGTTCACTAATGTTGAATAAAGGTTTGTTTATTTTTTAATTTCATCTGTTATTTCATTGGTGAAGAGAACCCTCTATAAGTCCTGGGGCAATTTATTTCCTTTTTTGTTCTTCAGTCACTTTAGTCATGTCTGACCCATTTGGGGTTTTCTTGCCAAAGATACTGGAGTGGTCCAGCTCATTTTACAAATGAGAAACTGGAGGCAAGCAGGGTTGACATCTAGAGTTTCCAAGGCTGGATTCGAACTCAGGAAGATTAGTCTTCCTGACTTCAGACTCAGTGCTCTATCCATTGAGTCACCTAACCATCTTAATTTATTTCCTTTGAAAATAATTCTAATTGCTATTAGGTATTCTCTTACATGGAAGCACAATCCACCTTTGTATAGCTGTTAAATGCTTCTGATTCTGTTCCAAGAATCAAGAATAATAAATCTAATTCCTTATCCTTATATCATCAAATACTTAAAGACAGATTACCTCTTCTAATTCTATGTTTTCTTCTTAATCTATTTCCAAATCATTCATAAATTGCTTTTATGGAGTCTATGTTCAGTTCACTCTGCTGTTATTGAATAAATCATCTATGGTTTGTTTTGGACTTAGAGTCAGGAAAGTATGAATTCAGATTCAGTCTCAGACATAGGTATATGTTACTCTACGAAAGTCATTTAACTTCTGTCTGCTTCAGTTTCCTCATCTTTAAAATGGGGGTAATGGCAAGTATCTCTGAAAGTTGTTTTAAGGATCAAATAGCTCCTTAAACATATTTATATTTGGGTGGGGG